>NW_027140836.1:0-91010 GCF_036365525.1 Heterodontus francisci | reverse complement strand
TCACCATTGAATCCGAGCAGTGATTTGCAGATACCCACCACCCTCTGGTGAAAAAGTTTTTCCTCATGTCCCCTCTAATCCTTCTACCAATCACCTTAACTCTGTGCCCCCTGGTAATTGACCTCTCGCTAGGGAAAACAGGGTCCTTCCTGTCTACTCTATCTAAGCCCCTCATAATTTTGAACACCTCAATTAAGTCACCCCTCAGCCTCCTCTGTTCTAAGGAAACAACTCTAGCCAATCCAATCTTTCTCCTGTAATGTGGTGACTAGAACTGTACGCAATACTCCAGCTGTGGCCTAACCAGCGTTTTATACAGTTCCAGCATCACATCCCTACTTTTGTATTCTATACCTCGGCCAATAAAGGAAAGCATTCCACATGCCGTCTTCACCACTCTATCTACCTGTCCTGCCACCTACAGGGACCTGTGGACTTGCACTCCAAGGTCTCTCACTTCTTCTACCCCTCGCAATATCCTCCTGTTATTGTGTATTCGCTTGCTTTGTTTGACATCCCAAATGCACTACCTCACACTTCTCTGGATTGAATTCCATTTGCCACTTTTCCACCCACTCAACCAAACCATTGATATCATTCTGGAGTCTACAGAGAGAGGGAGGGAGTACCTGTGTGGCAGAGAGAGGGAGGGAGGGAGTACCTGTGTGGCAGAGAGAGGGAGGGAGGAGTACCTGTGTGGCAGAGAGAGGGAGGGAGGGAGTACCTGTGTGGCAGAGAGAGGGAGGAGGGAGTACCTGTGTGGCAGAGAGAGGGAGAGGGAGTACCTGTGTGGCAGAGAGAGGGAGGGAGGGAGACCTGTTAGTGACAGAGGAGGGAGGGAGTACCTGTTAGTGACAGAGGGAGGGAGGGAGTACCTGTTAGTGGCAGAGGGAGCGAGGGAGTACCTGTTAGTGGCAGAGGGAGGGAGGGGGTACCTGTTCGTGTCAGAGGGAGGGAGGGAAGCAGTACCTGTTAGTGGCAGAGGGAGGGAGGGAAGGAGTACCTGTTAGTGGCAGAGGGAGGGAGGTGAGGGAGTACCTGTTAGTGGCAGAGGGAGGGAGGGAGGAGTACCTGTTAGTGGCAGAGGGAGGGAGGGAAGGAGTACCTGTTAGTGGCAGAGGGAGGAAGGGAAGGAGTACCTGTTCGTGGCAGAGAGAGGGAGGGAGGGAGTACCTGTTAGTGGCAGAGAGAGGTGGGAGGGGAGGTACCTGTTAGTGTCAGGGAGGGAGGGAAGGAGTACCTGTTAGTGGCAGAGGGAGGGAGGAAGTACCTGTTAGTGGCAGAGGGAGGGAGGGAGTACCTGTTAGTGGCAGAGAGAGGGAGGGAGGGAGTACCTGTTAGTGCAGAGAGAGGGAGGGAGGGAGTACCTGTTAGTGGCAGAGAGAGGGAGGAGGGAGTACCTGTTAGTGTCAGGGAGGGAGGGAAGGAGTACCTGTTAGTGGCAGAGGGGAGGGAGGGAGTACCTGTTAGTGGCAGAGGGAGGGAGGGAGGGAGTGCCTGTTCGTGGCAGAGGGAGGGAGTACCTGTTCGTGGCAGAGGAGGGAGGGAGGGAGTACCTGTGAGTGGCAGAGGGTGGGAGAGAGTACCTGTGAGTGGCAGAGGGAGGGAGGGAGGGATTACCTGTTACTGCAGAGAGAGGGAGGGAGGGAGTACCTGTGAGTGGCAGAGGGTGGGAGGGAGTACCTGTGAGTGGCAGAGGGAGGGAGGGAGTACCTGTTAGTGGCAGAGAGAGTGAGGGAGTACCTGTTAGTGGCAGAGAGAGTGAGGGAAGAGTACCTGTTAATGGCAGAGAGAGAGGGAGGGAGTACCTGTGTGGCAGAGAGAGAGAGGGAGGGAGTACCTGTGTGGCAGAGAGAGAGAGGGAGGGAGTACCTGTGTGGCAGAGAGAGAGAGGGAGGGAGTACCTGTGTGGCAGAGAGAGAGGGAGGGAAGTACCTGTGTGGCAGAGAGAGAGAGGGAGGGAGTACCTGTTAGTGGCAGAGAGAGGGAGGGAGGGAGTACCTGTTAGTGGCAGAGGGAGGGAGGGAGTACCTGTTAGTGGCAGAGGGAGGGAGGGAGGGATTACCTGTTCGTGGCAGAGAGAGAGAGGGAGGGAGGGAGTACCTGTGAGTGGCAGAGGGTGGGAGGGAGTACCTGTGAGTGGCAGAGGGAGGGAGGGAGTACATGTTCGTGGCAGAGGGAGGGAGGCAGTACCTGTGAGTGGCAGAGGGAGGAAGGAGTACCTGTTCATGGCAAAGAGAGGGAGGGAGGGATTACCAGTTCGTGGCAGAGAGAGGGTGGGAGGGAGTACCTGTGAGTGGCAGAGGGTGGGAGGGAGTACCTGTGAGTGGCAGAGGGAGGGAGGGAGTACATGTTAGTGGCAGAGGGAGGGAGGGAGTACCTGTTAGTGGCAGAGGGAGGGAGGGAGTACCTGTTAGTGTCAGAGGGAGGGAGTACCTGTTAGTGTCAGAGGGAGGGAGTACCTGTTAGTGTCAGAGGGAGGGAGGGAAGGAGTACCTGTCAGTGGCAGAGGAGGAGGGAAGGAGTACCTGTCAGTGGCAGAGGGAGGGAGGGAAGGAGTACCTGTTAGTGGCAGAGGGAGGGAGGGAGTACCTGTTAGTGGCAGAGGGAGGAGGGAAGGAGTACCTGTTCTTGGCAGAGAGAGGGAGGGAGGGATTACCTGTTCGTGGCAGAGAGAGAGAGGGAGGAGGGAGTACCTGTGAGTAGCAGAGGGTGGGAGGGAGTACCTGTGAGTGGCAGAGGGTGGGAGGGAGTACCTGTGAGTGGCAGAGGGTGGAGGGAGTACCTGTGAGTGGCAGAGGGTGGGAGGGAGTACCTGTGAGTGCAGAGAGAGAGAGGGAGGAGTACCTGTTCGTGGCAGAGAGAGAGAGGGAGGGTAGTACCTGTTAGTGGCAGAGAGAGGGAGGGAGGGAGTACCTGTTAGTGTCAGAGGGAGGGAGCGAGGGAGTACCTGTTAGTGGCAGAGAGAGGGAGGGAGTACCTGTTAGTGTCAGAGGGTGGGAGGGAGTACCTGTGAGTGGCAGAGGGAGGGAGGGAGGGATTACCTGTTACTGGCAGAGAGATGGGAGGGAGGGAGTACCTGTGAGTGGCAGAGGGTGGGAGGGAGTACCTGTTAGTGGCAGAGAGAGTGAGGGAGTACCTGTTAGTGGCAGAGAGAGTGAGGGAAGGAGTACCTGTTAATGGCAGAGAGAGAGGAGGAGGGAGTACCTGTGTGGCAGAGAGAGAGAGGGAGGGAGTACCTGTGTGGCAGAGAGAGAGAGGGGAGGAGTACCTGTGTGGCAGAGAGAGAGAGGGAGGGAGTACCTGTGTGGCAGAGAGAGAGAGGGAGGGAGTACCTGTGTGGCAGAGAGAGAGGGAGGGAGTACCTGTGTGGCAGAGAGAGAGAGGGAGGGAGTACCTGTGTGGCAGAGAGAGAGAGGGAGGGAGTACCTGTGTGGCAGAGAGAGAGAGGGAGGGAGTACCTGTGTGGCAGAGAGAGAGAGGGAGGGAGTACCTGTGTGGCAGAGAGAGAGAGGGAGGGAGTACCTGTGTGGCAGAGGAGAGAGAGGGAGGGGAGTACCTGTGTGGCAGAGAGAGAGAGGGAGGGAGTACCTGTGTGGCAGAGAGAGAGAGGGAGGGAGTACCTGTGTGGCAGAGAGAGAGAGGGAGGGAGTACCTGTGTGGCAGAGAGAGAGAGGGAGGAGTACCTGTGTGGCAGAGAGAGAGAGGGAGGGAGTACCTGTGTGGCAGAGAGAGAGAGGGAGGGAGTACCTGTGTGGCAGAGAGAGAGAGGGAGGGAGTACCTGTGTGGCAGAGAGAGAGAGGAGGGAGTACCTGTTAGTGGCAGAGGGAGAGGAGTACCTCCTGTTAGTGGCAGAGGGAGGGAGTACCTGTTAGTGGCAGAGGGAGGGAGTACCTGTTAGTGGCAGAGGGAGGAGTACCTGTTAGTGGCAGAGGAGGGAGTACCTGTTAGTGGCAGAGGGAGGGAGTACCTGTGAGTGGCAGAGGGTGGAGGGAGTACCTGTGAGTGGCAGAGGGAGGAGGGAGTACCTGTTCGTGGCAGAGAGAGGGAGGGAAGGAGTACCTGTTCGTGGCAGAGAGAGGGGGAGGGATTACCTGTTCGTGGCAGAGAGAGGGAGGGAGGGATTACCTGTTCGTGGCAGAGAGAGAGAGGGAGGGAGTACCTGTTCGTGGCAGAGAGAGGGAGGGAGGGATTACCTGTTCGTGGCAGAGAGAGGGAGGGAGGGATTACCTGTTCGTGGCAGAGAGAGAGAGGGAGGGAGTACCTGTTCGTGGCAGAGAGAGGGAGGGAGGAGTACCTGTGAGTGGCGGAGGGAGGGAGTACCTGTTCGTGGCAGAGAGAGGGAGGGAGGGATTACCTGTTCGTGGCAGAGAGAGAGAGGGAGGGAGTACCTGTTCGTGGCAGAGAGAGGGAGGGAGGGAGTACCTGTTAGTGTCAGAGGGAGATTGGAGGGAGTACCTGATAGTGGCAGAGAGAGGGAGGGAGGGAGTAACTGTTAGTGTCAGAGGGAGGGAGGAGTACATGTTAGTGGCAGAGAGAGTGAGGGAGTACCTGTTCGTGGCAGAGGGAGGGAGGGAGTACCTGTTAGTGGCTGAGAGGGAGGGAGTACCTGTGAGTGGCAGAGAGAGAGAGGGAGGGAGTACCTGTGAGTGGCAGAGGGTGGGAGGGAGTACCTGTAAGTGGCAGAGGGTGGGAGGGAGTACCTGTGAGTGGCAGAGGGTGGGAGGGAGTACCTGTGAGTGGCAGAGGGAGGGAGTACATGTTCGTGCAGAGGGAGGGAGGGTTGTACCTGTGAGTGGCAGAGGGAGGGAAGGAGTACCTGTTCGTGGCAGAGAGAGGGAGGGAGGGATTACCAGTTCGTGGCAGAGAGGGGGAGGAAGGGAGTACCTGTGAGTGGCAGAGGGTGGGAGGGAGTACCTGTGAGTGGCAGAGGGTGGGGAGGGAGTACCTGTGAGTGGGAGAGGGTGGGAGGGAGTACCTGTGAGTGGCAGAGGGAGGGAAGGAGTACCAGTTAGTGGCGGAGGGAGGGAGGGAGTACCTGTTAGTGGCAGAGGGAGGGAGGGAGGGAGTACCTGTTAGTGGCAGAGGGAGGGAGGGAAGGAGTACCTGTTCGTGGCAGAGAGAGGGAGGGAGGGATTACCTGTTCGTGCAGAGAGAGAGAGGGAGGGATTACCTGTTCGTGGCAGAGAGAGAGAGGGAGGGAGTACCTGTTAGTGGCAGAGAGAGGGAGGGAGGGAGTACCTGTTAGTGTCAGAGGGAGATGGGAGGGAGTACCTGATAGTGGCAGAGAGAGGGAGGGAGGGAGTAACTGTTAGTGTCAGAGGGAGGGAGGAGTACCTGTTCGTGGCAGAGGGAGGGAGGGAGTACCTGTTAGTGTCAGAGGGAGATGGGAGGGAGTACCTGATAGTGGCAGAGAGAGGGAGGGAGGGAGTAACTGTTAGTGTCAGAGGGAGGGAGGGAGTAACTGTTAGTGTCAGAGGGAGGGAAGGAGTACCTGTTAGTGGCAGAGAGAGAGAGGGAGGGAATACCTGTTAGTGGCAGAGAGAGGGAGGGAGGGAGTACCTGTTAGTGGCAGAGGGAGGGAGGGAGGGAGTACCTGTTAGTGGCAGAGAGAGGGAGGGAGGGAGTACCTGTTAGTGGCAGAGAGAGGGAGGGAGGAGTACCTGTTAGTGGCAGAGGGAGGGAGGGAGGGAGTACCTGTGAGTGGCAGAGGGAGGGAGGGAATACCTGTGAGTGGCAGAGGGAGGGAGGGAGTACATGTTCGTGGCAGAGGGAGGGAGTACATGTTCGTGGCAGAGGGAGGGGAGTACATGTTAGTGGCAGAGGGAGGGAGGGAGTACATGTTAGTGGCAGAGGGAGGAGGGAGTACATGTTAGTGGCAGAGGGAGGGAGGGAGTACATGTTAGTGGCAGAGGGAGGGAGGGAGTACATGTTAGTGGCAGAGGGAGGGAGGGAGTACCTGTTCGTGGCAGAGCAAGTGAGGGAAGGAGTACCTGTTAGTGGCAGAGAGAGAGGGAGGGAGTACCTGTGTGGCAGAGAGGGGGAGGGAGGGAGTACCTGTTAGTGACAGAGGGAGGGAGGGAGTACCTGTTAGTGACAGAGGGAGGGAGGGAGTACCTGTTTGTGGCAGAGGGAGGGAGGGAAGGAGTACCTGTTTGTGGCAAGAGGGAGGGAGGGAAGGAGTACCTGTTTGTGGCAGAGGGAGGGAGGGAAGGAGTACCTGTTTGTGGCAGAGGGAGGGAGGGAAGGAGTACCTGTTAGTGGCAGAGGGAGGGAAGGGAAGTACCTGTTCGTGGCAGAGGGAGGGAGGGAGGGAGTACCTGTTCGTGGCAGAGAGAGGGAGGGAGGGATTACCTGTTCGTGGCAGAGAGAGAGAGGGAGGGCAGTACCTGTTAGTGGCAGAGAGAGGGAGGGAGGGAGTACCTGTTAGTGTCAGAGGGAGGGAGGGAGTACCTGTTAGTGGCAGAGAGAGGGAGGGGAGGGGAGTACCTGTTAGTGGCAGAGGGAGGGAGGGAGGGAAGTACCTGTTAGTGGCAGAGGGAGGGAGGGAGGGAGTACCTGTTAGTGGCAGAGGGAGGAGGGAGGGAGTACCTGTTAGTGGCAGAGGGAGGGAGTACCTGTTAGTGGCAGAGGGAGGGAGTACCTGTTCGTGTCAGAGGGAGGGAGTACCTGTTAGTGTCAGAGGGAGGGAGGGAGTACCTGTTAGTGGCAGAGAGAGGGAGGGAGGGAGTACCTGTTAGTGGCAGAGGGAGGAGGGAGGGAGTACCTGTTAGTGGCAGAGGGAGGGAGGGAGGGAGTACCTGTTAGTGGCAGAGGGAGGGAGTACCTGTTAGTGGCAGAGGGAGGAGTACCTGTTAGTGGCAGAGGGAGGAGTACCTGTTCGTGTCAGAGGGAGGGAGTACCTGTTAGTGGCAGAGGGAGGGAGGGAAGGAGTACCTGTCAGTGGCAGAGGGAGGGAGGGAAGGAGTACCTGTTAGTGGCAGAGGGAGGAGGGAGTACCTGTTAGTGGCAGAGGGAGGGAGGAAGGTGTACCTGTTCTTGGCAGAGAGAGGGAGGGAGGGATTACCTGTTCGTGGCAGAGAGAGAGAGGGAGGGAGGGAGTACCTGTGAGTAGCAGAGGGTGGGAGGGAGTACCTGTGAGTGGGAGAGGGTGGGAGGGAGTACCTGTGAGTGGCAGAGGGTGGGAGGGAGTACCTGTGAGTGGCAGAGGGTGGGAGGGAGTACCTGTGAGTGGC
The DNA here is from genome assembly GCF_036365525.1 of Heterodontus francisci. Lineage (NCBI taxonomy): Eukaryota > Metazoa > Chordata > Chondrichthyes > Heterodontiformes > Heterodontidae > Heterodontus > Heterodontus francisci. The sequence continues at coordinate 83,774 of NW_027140836.1, read as the reverse complement.
AGAGAGAGAGAGGGAGGGAGTACCTGTTCGTGGCAGAGAGAGAGAGGGAGGGAGTACCTGTTAGTGGCAGAGAGAGAGAGGGAGGGTAGTACCTGTTAGTGGCAGAGAGAGAGAGGGAGGGAGTACCTGTTCGTGGCAGAGAGAGAGAGGGAGGGAGTACCTGTTCGTGGCAGAGAGAGAGAGGGAGGGAGTACCTGTTAGTGCAGAGAGAGGGAGGGAGGGAGTACTGTTAGTGTCAGAGGGAGGGAGCGAGGGAGTACCTGTTAGTGGCAGAGAGAGGGAGGGAGTATCTGTTAGTGGCAGAGAGAGAGAGGGGAGGGAGTACCTGTGTGGCAGAGAGAGAGAGGGAGGGAGTACCTGTGTGGCAGAGAGAGAGAGGGAGGGAGTACCTGTGTGGCAGAGAGAGAGAGGGAGGGAGTACCTGTGTGGCAAGAGAGAGAGAGGGAGGGAGTACCTGTGTGGCAGAGAGAGAGAGGGAGGGAGTACCTGTGTGGCAGAGAGAGAGAGGGAGGGAGTACCTGTGTGGCAGAGAGGGAGAGGGAGGGAGTACCTGTGTGGCAGAGAGGGAGAGGGAGGGAGTACCTGTGTGGCAGAGAGAGAGAGGGAGGGAGTACCTGTGTGGCAGAGAGAGAGAGGGAGCGAGTACCTGTGTGCAGAGAGAGAGAGGGAGCGAGTACCTGTGTGGCAGAGAGAGGGAGGGAGGGAGTACCTGTTAGTGGCAGAGGGAGGGAGTACCTGTTAGTGGCAGAGGGAGGGAGTACCTGTTAGTGGCAGAGGGAGGGAGTACCTGTTAGTGGCAGAGGGAGGGAGTACCTGTTAGTGGCAGAGGGAGGGAGTACCTGTTAGTGGCAGAGGGAGGGAGTACCTGTTAGTGGCAGAGGGAGGGAGTACCTGTTAGTGGCAGAGGGAAGGAGTACCTGTTAGTGGCAGAGGGAAGGAGTACCAGTTAGTGGCAGAGGGAGGGAGGGAAGGAGTACCTGTTAGTGGCAGAGGGTGGGAGGGAGTACCTGTGAGTGGCAGAGGGTGGGAGGGAGTACCTGTGAGTGGCAGAGGGAGGGAAGGAGTACCTGTTCGTGGCAGAGAGAGGGAGGGAGGGATTACCTGTTCGTGGCAGAGAGAGGGAGGGAGGGATTACCTGTTCGTGGCAGAGAGAGAGAGGGAGGGAGTACCTGTTCGTGGCAGAGAGAGGGAGGGAGGGATTACCTGTTCGTGGCAGAGAGAGGGAGGGAGGGATTACCTGTTCGTGGCAGAGAGAGAGAGGGAGGGAGTACCTGTTCGTGGCAGAGAGAGGGAGGGAGGGAGTACCTGTGAGTGGCAGAGGGTGGGAGGGAGTACCTGTGAGTGGCGGAGGGAGGGATTACCTGTTCGTGGCAGAGAGAGGGAGGGAGGGATTACCTGTTCGTGGCAGAGAGAGAGAGGGAGGGAGTACCTGTTCGTGGCAGAGAGAGGGAGGGAGGGAGTACCTGTTAGTGTCAGAGGGAGATTGGAGGGAGTACCTGATAGTGGCAGAGAGAGGGAGGGAGGGAGTAACTGTTAGTGTCAGAGGGAGGGAGGGAGTACATGTTAGTGGCAGAGAGAGTGAGGGAGTACCTGTTCGTGGCAGAGGGAGGGAGGGAGTACCTGTTAGTGGCTGAGAGGGAGGGAGTACCTGTGAGTGGCAGAGGGTGGGAGGGAGTACCTGTAAGTGGCAGAGGGTGGGAGGGAGTACCTGTGAGTGGCAGAGGGTGGGAGGGAGTACCTGTGAGTGGCAGAGGGAGGGAGTACATGTTCGTGGCAGAGGGAGGGAGGGTGTACCTGTGAGTGGCAGAGGGAGGGAGGGTGTACCTGTGAGTGGCAGAGGGAGGGAAGGAGTACCTGTTCGTGGCAGAGAGAGGGAGGGAGGGATTACCAGTTCGTGGCAGAGAGGGGGAGGAAGGGAGTACCTGTGAGTGGCAGAGGGTGGGAGGGAGTACCTGTGAGTGGGAGAGGGTGGGAGGGAGTACCTGTGAGTGGGAGAGGGTGGGAGGGAGTACCTGTGAGTGGCAGAGGGAGGGAGGGAGTACATGTTCGTGGCAGAGGGAGGGAGGGAGTACCTGTGAGTGGCAGAGGGAGGGAGGGAAGGAGTACCAGTTAGTGGCGGAGGGAGGGAGGGAGTACCTGTTAGTGGCAGAGGGAGGGAGGGAGGGAGTACCTGTTAGTGGCAGAGGGAGGGAGGGAAGGAGTACCTGTTCGTGGCAGAGGGAGGGAGGGAGGGATTACCTGTTCGTGGCAGAGAGAGAGAGGGAGGGATTACCTGTTCGTGGCAGAGAGAGAGAGAGGGAGTACCTGTTAGTGGCAGAGAGAGGGAGGGAGGGAGTACCTGTTAGTGTCAGAGGGAGGGAGGGAGTACCTGTGAGTGGCAGAGGGAGGGAAGGAGTACCTGTTCGTGGCAGAGAGAGGGAGGGAGGGATTACCAGTTCGTGGCAGAGAGGGGGAGGAAGGGAGTACCTGTGAGTGGCAGAGGGTGGGAGGGAGTACCTGTGAGTGGGAGAGGGTGGGAGGGAGTACCTGTGAGTGGGAGAGGGTGGGAGGGAGTACCTGTGAGTGGCAGAGGGAGGGAGGGAGTACATGTTCGTGGCAGAGGGAGGGAGGGAGTACCTGTGAGTGGCAGAGGGAGGGAGGGAAGGAGTACCAGTTAGTGGCGGAGGGAGGGGAGGGAGTACCTGTTAGTGGCAGAGGGAGGGAGGGAGGGAGTACCTGTTAGTGGCAGAGGGAGGGAGGGAAGGAGTACCTGTTCGTGGCAGAGAGAGGGAGGGAGGGATTACCTGTTCGTGGCAGAGAGAGAGAGGGAGGGATTACCTGTTCGTGGCAGAGAGAGAGAGGGAGGGAGTACCTGTTAGTGGCAGAGAGAGGGAGGGAGGGAGTACCTGTTAGTGTCAGAGGGAGGGAGGGAGTACCTGTTAGTGTCAGAGGGAGGGAGGGAGTACCTGTTCGTGGCAGAGGGAGGGAGGGAGTACCTGTTCGTGGCAGAGGGAGGGAGGGAGTACCTGTTAGTGGCAGAGAGAGTGAGGGAGTACCTGTTAGTGGCTGAGAGGGAGGGAGTACCTGTTCGTGGCAGAGAGAGAGAGGGAGGGAATACCTGTTAGTGGCAGAGAGAGGGAGGGAGGGAGTACCTGTTAGTGGCAGAGGGAGGGAGGGAGGGAGTACCTGTTAGTGGCAGAGAGAGGGAGGGAGGGAGTACCTGTTAGTGGCAGAGGGAGGGAGGGAGGGAGTACCTGTGAGTGGCAGAGGGAGGGAGGGAGTACCTGTGAGTGGCAGAGGGAGGGAGGGAATACCTGTGAGTGGCAGAGGGAGGGAGGGAGTACATGTTAGTGGCAGAGGGAGGGAGGGAGTACATGTTAGTGGCAGAGGGAGGGAGGGAGTACATTTTAGTGGCAGAGGGAGGGAGGGAGTACATGTTAGTGGCAGAGGGAGGGAGGGAGTACCTGTTCGTGGCAGAGCGAGTGAGGGAAGGAGTACCTGTTAGTGGCAGAGAGAGAGGGAGGGAGTACCTGTGTGGCAGAGAGGGGGAGGGAGGGAGTACCTGTTAGTGACAGAGGGAGGGAGGGAGTACCTGTTAGTGACAGAGGGAGGGAGGGAGTACCTGTTAGTGACAGAGGGAGGGAGGGAGTACCTGTTAGTGACAGAGGGAGGGAGGGAGTACCTGTTAGTGGCAGAGGGAGGGAGGGAGTACCTGTTTGTGGCAGAGGGAGGGAGGGAAGGAGTACCTGTTTGTGGCAGAGGGAGGGAGGGAAGGAGTACCTGTTAGTGGCAGAGGGAGGGAGGGAGGGAGTACCTGTTAGTGGCAGAGGGAGGGAGGGAAGGAGTACCTGTTCGTGGCAGAGAGAGGGAGGGAGGGATTACCTGTTCGTGGCAGAGAGAGAGAGGGAGGGAGTACCTGTTAGTGGCAGAGAGAGGGAGGGAGGGAGTACCTGTTAGTGTCAGAGGGAGGGAGGGAGGGAGTACCTGTGAGTGGCAGAGAGAGAGAGGGAGGGAGTACCTGTTCGTGGCAGAGAGAGAGAGGGAGGGAGTACCTGTTAGTGGCAGAGAGAGAGAGGGAGGGAGTACCTGTTAGTGGCAGAGAGAGGGAGGGAGGGAGTACCTGTTAGTGTCAGAGGGAGGGAGCGAGGGAGTACCTGTTAGTGGCAGAGAGAGGGAGGGAAGGAGTACCTGTTAGTGACAGAGGGAGGGAGGGAGTACCTGTTAGTGACAGAGGGAGGGAGGGAGTACCTGTTAGTGGCAGAGGGAGGGAGGGAGTACCTGTTTGTGGCAGAGGGAGGGAGGGAGTACCTGTTTGTGGCAGAGGGAGGGAGGGAAGGAGTACCTGTTAGTGGCAGAGGGAGGGAGGGAAGGAGTACCTGTTAGTGGCAGAGGGAGGGAGGGAGTACCTGTTAGTGGCAGAGGGAGGGAGGGAAGGAGTACCTGTTCGTGGCAGAGAGAGAGAGGGAGGGAGGGATTACCTGTTCGTGGCAGAGAGAGAGAGGGAGGGAGTACCTGTTAGTGGCAGAGAGAGGGAGGGAGGGAGTACCTGTTAGTGTCAGAGGGAGGGAGGGAGGGAGTACCTGTTAGTGGCAGAGGGAGGGAGGGAAGGAGTACCTGTTAGTGGCAGAGGGAGGGAGGGAAGGAGTACCTGTTAGTGGCAGAGGGAGGGAGGGAGGGAGTACCTGTTAGTGGCAGAGGGAGGGAGGGAGGGAGTACCTGTTAGTGGCAGAGGGAGGGAGTACCTGTTAGTGGCAGAGGGAGGGAGTACCTGTTAGTGTCAGAGGGAGGGAGTACCTGTTAGTGTCAGAGGGAGGGAGGGAAGGAGTACCTGTCAGTGGCAGAGTGAGGGAGGGAAGGAGTACCTGTTAGTGGCAGAGGGAGGGAGGGAGTACCTGTTAGTGGCAGAGGGAGGGAGGGAAGGAGTACCTGTTCTTGGCAGAGAGAGGGAGGGAGGGATTACCTGTTCGTGGCAGAGAGAGAGAGGGAGGGAGGAAGTACCTGTGAGTAGCAGAGGGTGGGAGGGAGTACCTGTGAGTGGGAGAGGGTGGGAGGGAGTACCTGTGAGTGGCAGAGGGTGGGAGGGAGTACCTGTGAGTGGCAGAGGGTGGGAGGGAGTACCTGTGAGTGGCAGAGAGAGAGAGGGAGGGAGTACCTGTTAGTGTCAGAGAGAGGGAGGGAGTACCTGTTAGTGTCAGAGGGAGGGAGCGAGGGAGTACCTGTTAGTGGCAGAGAGAGGGAGGGAGTACCTGTTAGTGTCAGAGGGTGGGAGGGAGTACCTGTGAGTGGCAGAGGGAGGGAGGGAGGGATTACCTGTTACTGGCAGAGAGAGGGTGGGAGGGAGTACCTGTGAGTGGCAGAGGGTGGGAGGGAGTACCTGTTAGTGGCAGAGAGAGTGAGGGAGGGAGTACCTGTGTGGCAGAGAGAGAGAGGGAGGGAGTACCTGTGTGGCAGAGAGAGAGAGGGAGGGAGTACCTGTGTGGCAGAGAGAGAGAGGGAGGGAGTACCTGTGTGGCAGAGAGAGAGAGGGAGGGAGTACCTGTGTGGCAGAGAGAGAGAGGGAGGGAGTACCTGTGTGGCAGAGAGAGGGAGGGAGGGAGTACCTGTTAGTGTCAGAGGGAGGGAGCGAGGGAGTACCTGTTAGTGGCAGAGAGAGGGAGGGAGTACCTGTTAGTGTCAGAGGGTGGGAGGGAGTACCTGTGAGTGGCAGAGGGAGGGAGGGAGGGATTACCTGTTACTGGCAGAGAGAGGGTGGGAGGGAGTACCTGTGAGTGGCAGAGGGTGGGAGGGAGTACCTGTTAGTGGCAGAGAGAGTGAGGGAGGGAGTACCTGTGTGGCAGAGAGAGAGAGGGAGGGAGTACCTGTGTGGCAGAGAGAGAGAGGGAGGGAGTACCTGTGTGGCAGAGAGAGAGAGGGAGGGAGTACCTGTGTGGCAGAGAGAGAGAGGGAGGGAGTACCTGTGTGGCAGAGAGAGAGAGGGAGGGAGTACCTGTGTGGCAGAGAGAGAGAGGGAGGGAGTACCTGTGTGGCAGAGAGAGAGAGGGAGGGAGTACCTGTGTGGCAGAGAGAGAGAGGGAGGGAGTACCTGTGTGGCAGAGAGAGAGAGGGAGGGAGTACCTGTGTGGCAGAGAGAGAGAGGGAGGGAGTACCTGTGTGGCAGAGAGAGAGAGGGAGGGAGTACCTGTGTGGCAGAGAGAGAGAGGGAGGGAGTACCTGTGTGGCAGAGAGAGAGAGGGAGGGAGTACCTGTGTGGCAGAGAGAGAGAGGGAGGGAGTACCTGTGTGGCAGAGAGGGAGAGGGAGGGAGTACCTGTGTGGCAGAGAGAGAGAGGGAGGGAGTACCTGTGTGGCAGAGAGAGAGAGGGAGGGAGTACCTGTGTGGCAGAGAGAGAGAGGGAGCGAGTACCTGTGTGGCAGAGAGAGAGAGGGAGCGAGTACCTGTGTGGCAGAGAGAGGGAGGGAGCGAGTACCTGTGTGGCAGAGAGAGGGAGGGAGGGAGTACCTGTTAGTGGCAGAGGGAGGGAGTACCTGTTAGTGGCAGAGGGAGGGAGTACCTGTTAGTGGCAGAGGGAGGGAGTACCTGTTAGTGGCAGAGGGAGGGAGTACCTGTTAGTGGCAGAGGGAGGGAGTACCTGTTAGTGGCAGAGGGAGGGAGTACCTGTTAGTGGCAGAGGGAGGGAGTACCTGTTAGTGGCAGAGGGAGGGAGTACCTGTTAGTGGCAGAGGGAGGGAGTACCTGTTAGTGGCAGAGGGAGGGAGTACCTGTTAGTGGCAGAGGGAGGGAGTACCTGTTCTTGGCAGAGAGAGAGAGGGTGGGAGGGAGTACCTGTGAGTGGCGGAGGGTGGGAGGGAGTACCTGTGAGTGGCGGAGGGTGGGAGGGAGTACCTGTGAGTGGCAGAGGGAGGGAGGGAGTACCTGTGAGTGGCAGAGGGAGGGAGGGAGTACCTGTGAGTGGCAGAGGGAGGGAGGGAAGGAGTACCTGTTAGTGGCAGAGGGAGGGAGGGAAGGAGTACCTGTTAGTGGCAGAGGGAGGGAGGGAAGGAGTACCTGTTAGTGGCAGAGGGAGGGAGGGAAGGAGTACCTGTTAGTGGCAGAGGGAGGGAGGGAAGGAGTACCTGTTAGTGGCAGAGAGAGTGAGGGAAGGAGTACCTGTTCGTGGCAGAGAGAGGGAGGGAGGGATTACCTGTTCGTGGCAGAGAGAGGGAGGGAGGGATTACCTGTTCGTGGCAGAGAGAGAGGGAGGGAGTACCTGTTCGTGGCAGAGAGAGGGAGGGAGGGAGTACCTGTTAGTGTCAGAGGGAGATGGGAGGGAGTACCTGATAGTGGCAGAGAGAGGGAGGGAGGGAGTAACTGTTAGTGTCAGAGGGAGGGAGGGAGTACCTGTTCGTGGCATAGGGAGGGAGGGAGTACCTGTTAGTGGCTGAGAGAGGGAGGGAGGGAGTACCTGTTAGTGGCGGAGGGAGGGAGTACCTGTTAGTGGCAGAGAGAGGGAGGGAGGGAGTACCTGTTAGTGGCGGAGGGAGGGAGTACCTGTTCGTGGCAGAGAGAGAGAGGGAGGGAATACCTGTTAGTGGCAGAGAGAGGGAGGGAGGGAGTACCTGTTAGTGGCGGAGGGAGGGAGTACCTGTTAGTGGCAGAGAGAGGGAGGGAGGGAGTACCTGTTAGTGGCAGAGGGAGGGAGGGAGGGAGTACCTGTTAGTGGCAGAGGGAGGGAGGGCGGGAGTACCTGTTAGTGGCAGAGGGAGGGAGGGAGGGAGTACCTGTTAGTGGCAGAGGGAGGGAGGGAGGGAGTACCTGTTAGTGGCAGAGGGAGGGAGGGAGGGAGTACCTGTTAGTGGCAGAGGGAGGGAGGGGGGGAGTACCTGTTAGTGGCAGAGGGAGGGAGGGAGGGAGTACCTGTTAGTGGCAGAGGGAGGGAGGGAGGGAGTACCTGTTAGTGGCAGAGGGAGGGAGGGAGGGAGTACCTGTTAGTGGCAGAGGGAGGGAGGGAGGGAGTACCTGTTAGTGGCAGAGGGAGGGAGGGAGGGAGTACCTGTTCGTGGCAGAGAGAGTGAGGGAGTACCTGTTAGTGGCAGAGAGGGAGGGAGTACCTGTTCGTGGCAGAGAGAGTGAGGGAGGGAGTACATGTTCGTGGCAGAGAGAGTGAGGGAGGGAGTACATGTTCGTGGCAGAGGGAGGGAGGGAGTACCTGTTAGTGGCAGAGGGAGGGAGGGAGGGAGTACCTGTTAGTGGCAGAGGGAGGGAGGGAGGGAGTACCTGTTAGTGGCAGAGGGAGGGAGGGAGGGAGTACCTGTTAGTGGCAGAGGGAGGGAGGGAGGGAGTACCTGTTCGTGGCAGAGAGAGTGAGGGAGTACCTGTTAGTGGCAGAGAGGGAGAGAGTACCTGTTCGTGGCAGAGAGAGTGAGGGAGGGAGTACATGTTCGTGGCAGAGAGAGTGAGGGAGGGAGTACATGTTCGTGGCAGAGGGAGGGAGGGAGTACATGTTCGTGGCAGAGGGAGGGAGGGAGTACATGTTCGTGGCAGAGGGAGGGAGGGAGTACATGTTCGTGGCAGAGGGAGGGAGGGAGTACATGTTCGTGGCAGAGGGAGGGAGGGAGTACATGTTCGTGGCAGAGGGAGGGAGGGAGTACCTGTTCGTGGCAGAGGGAGGGAGGGAGTACCTGGTAGTGGCAGAGAGAGTGAGGGAGTACCTGTTAGTGGCAGAGAGGGAGGGAGTACGTGTTCGTGGCAGAGAGAGTGAGGGAGGGAGTACATGTTCGTGGCAGAGGGAGGGAGGGAGTACATGTTCGTGGCAGAGGGAGGGAGGTAGTACATGTTCGTGGCAGAGGGAGGGAGGGAGTACATGTTCGTGGCAGAGGGAGGGAGGGAGTACATGTTCGTTGCAGAGGGAGGGAGGGAGTACCTGTGAGTGGCAGAGAGAGAGAGGGAGGGAGTACCTGTGAGTGGCAGAGAGAGAGAGGGAGGGAGTACCTGTGAGTGGCAGAGGGTGGGAGGGAGTACCTGTAAGTGGCAGAGGGTGGGAGGGAGTACCTGTGAGTGGCAGAGGGTGGGAGGGAGTACCTGTGAGTGGCAGAGGGAGGGAGTACATGTTCGTGGCAGAGGGAGGGAGGGTGTACCTGTGAGTGGCAGAGGGAGGGAAGGAGTACCTGTGAGTGGCAGAGGGAGGGAAGGAGTACCTGTTCGTGGCAGAGAGAGGGAGGGAGGGATTACCAGTTCGTGGCAGAGAGGGGGAGCGAGGGAGTACCTGTGAGTGGCAGAGGGTGGGAGGGAGTACCTGTGAGTGGCAGAGGGTGGGAGGGAGTACCTGTGAGTGGGAGAGGGTGGGAGGGAGTACCTGTGAGTGGCAGAGGGAGGGAGGGAGTACATGTTCGTGGCAGAGGGAGGGAGGGAGTACCTGTGAGTGGCAGAGGGAGGGAGGGAAGGAGTACCAGTTAGTGGCAGAGGGAGGGAGGGAGGGAGTACCTGTTAGTGGCAGAGGGAGGGAGGGAAGGAGTACCTGTTCGTGGCAGAGAGAGGGAGGGAGGGATTACCTGTTCGTGGCAGAGAGAGAGAGGGAGGGAGTACCTGTTAGTGGCAGAGAGAGGGAGGGAGGGAGTACCTGTTAGTGTCAGAGGGAGATGGGAGGGAGTACCTGATAGTGGCAGAGAGAGGGAGGGAGGGAGTAACTGTTAGTGTCAGAGGGAGGGAGGGAGTATCTGTTCGTGGCAGAGGGAGGGAGGGAGTACCTGTTAGTGGCAGAGAGAGTGAGGGAGTACCTGTTAGTGGCTGAGAGGGAGGGAGTACCTGTTCGTGGCAGAGAGAGGGAGGGAGGGAGTACCTGTTAGTGGCAGAGGGAGGGAGGGAGGGAGTACCTGTTAGTGGCAGAGGGAGGGAGGGAGGGAGTACCTGTTAGTGGCAGAGAGAGAGAGTGAGGGAGTACCTGTTAGTGGCTGAGAGGGAGGGAGTACCTGTTAGTGGCTGAGAGGGAGGGAGTACCTGTTAGTGGCAGAGGGAGGGAGGGAGGGAGTACCTGTTAGTGGCAGAGGGAGGGAGGGAGGGAGTACCTGTTAGTGGCAGAGGGAGGGAGGGAGGGAGTACCTGTTAGTGGCAGAGGGAGGGAGGGAGGGAGTACCTGTTAGTGGCAGAGGGAGGGAGGGAGGGAGTACCTGTTAGTGGCAGAGGGAGGGAGGGAGGGAGTACCTGTTAGTGGCAGAGGGAGGGAGGGAGGGAGTACCTGTTCGTGGCAGAGGGAGGGAGGGAGGGAGTACCTGTTCGTGGCAGAGGGAGGGAGGGTGTACCTGGTAGTGGCAGAGAGAGTGAGGGAGTACCTGTTAGTGGCAGAGAGGGAGGGAGTACCTGTTCGTGGCAGAGAGAGTGAGGGAGGGAGTACATGTTCGTGGCAGAGAGAGTGAGGGAGGGAGTACATGTTCGTGGCAGAGAGAGTGAGGGAGGGAGTACATGTTAGTGGCAGAGAGAGTGAGGGAAGGAGTACCTGTTAGTGGCAGAGAGGGAGGGAAGGAGTACCTGTTAGTGGCAGAGAAAGTGAGGGAGTACCGGTTAGTGGCAGAGGGAGGGAGGGAAGGAGTTCCTGTTCGTGGCAGCGAGAGGGAGGGAAGGAGTACCTGTTCGTGGCAGAGAGAGGGAGGGCGGGAGTACCTGTGAGTGGCAGAGGGTGGGAAGGAGTACCTGTGAGTGGCAGAGTGAGGGGGTACCTGTTAGTGGCAGAGGGAGGGAGGGAAGGAGTACCTGTTAGTGGCAGAGGGAGGGAGGGAGGGATTACCTGTTAGTTGCAGAGAGAGGGAGGGAGGGAGTACCTGTCAGTGGCAGAGTGAGGGGGTACCTGTTAGTGGCAGAGGGATGGAGGGAAGGAGTACCTGTTAGTGGCAGAGGGAGGGAGGGAGGGATTACCTGTTAGTTGCAGAGAGAGGGAGGGAGGGAGTACCTGTCAGTGGCAGAGTGAGGGGGTACCTGTTAGTGGCAGAGGGAGGGAGGGAAGGAGTTCCTGTTCGTGGCAGCGAGAGGGAGGGAAGGAGTACCTGTTAGTGGCAGAGAGAGGGAGGGCGGGAGTACCTGTGAGTGGCAGAGGGTGGGAAGGAGTACCTGTGAGTGGCAGAGGGAGGGAGGGAGGGATTACCTGTTAGTTGCAGAGAGAGGGAGGGAGGGAGTACCTGTGAGTGGCAGAGGGAGGGTGGGAGTACCTGTGAGTGGCAGAGGGAGGGTGGGAGTACCTGTGAGTGGCAGAGGGAGGGAGGGAGTACCTGTGAGTGGCAGAGGGAGGGAGGGAGTACCTGTGAGTGGCAGAGGGAGGGAGGGAGTACCTGTGAGTGGCAGAGGGAGGGAGGGAGTACCTGTGAGTGGCAGAGGGAGGGAGGGAGTACCTGTGAGTGGCAGAGGGAGGGAGGGAGTACCTGTGAGTGGCAGAGGGAGGGAGGGAGTACCTGTGGGTGGCAGAGGGAGGGAGGGAGTACCTGTGAGTGGCAGAGGGAGGGAGTACCTGTGAGTGGCAGAGGGAGGGAGGGAGTACCTGTGAGTGGCAGAGGGAGGGAGGGAGTACCTGTGAGTGGCAGAGGGAGGGAGGGAGTACCTGTGAGTGGCAGAGGGAGGGAGGGAGTACCTGTGAGTGGCAGAGGGAGGGAGGGAGTACCTGTGAGTGGCATAGGGAGGGAGGGAGTTCCTGTTAGTGGCAGAGGGAGGGAGGGAGGGTGGTACCTGTTAGTGGCAGAGAGAGGGAGGGAGTACCTGTTAGTGGCAGAGAAAGTGAGGGAGTACCGGTTAGTGGCAGAGGGAGGGAGGGAAGGAGTTCCTGTTCGTGGCAGCGAGAGGGAGGGAAGGAGTACCTGTTCGTGGCAGAGAGAGGGAGGGCGGGAGTACCTGTGAGTGGCAGAGGGTGGGAAGGAGTACCTGTGAGTGGCAGAGGGAGGGAGGGAGTACCTGTTAGTGGCAGAGAGAGTGAGGGAGGGACTACCTGTTCGTGGCAGAGAGAGTGAGGGAGGGAGTACATGTTCGTGGCAGAGAGAGTGAGGGAGGGAGTACCTGTTCGTGGCAGAGAGAGTGAGGGAGGGAGTACATGTTCGTGGCAGAGAGAGTGAGGGAGGGAGTACATGTTCGTGGCAGAGGGAGGGAGGGAGTACATGTTCGTGGCAGAGGGAGGGAGGGAGTACCTGTTAGTGGCAGAGGGAGGGAGGGAGTACTTGTTAGTGGCAGAGGGAGGGAGGGAGTACCTGTTAGTGGCAGAGGGAGGGAGGGAGTACTTGTTAGTGGCAGAGGGAGGGAGGGAGGGTGGTACCTGTTAGTGGCAGAGAGAGGGAGGGAGGGAGTACCTGTTAGTGGCAGAGAGAGGGAGGGAAGGAGTTCCTGTTCGTGGCAGAGAGAGGGAGGGAGGGAGTACCTGTGAGTGGCAGAGGGAGGGAGGGAAGGAGTACCTGTTAGTGGCAGCGAGAGGGAGGGAAGGAGTACCTGTTCGTGGCAGAGAGAGGGAGGGAGGGAGTACCTGTGAGTGGCAGAGGGAGGGAGGGAGGGAGTACATGTTCGTGGCAGAGAGAGGGGGGGAGGGAGTACATGTTCGTGGCAGAGAGAGGGAGGGAGTACATGTTCGTGGCAGAGGGAGGGAGGGAGTACTTGTTAGTGGCAGAGGGAGGGAGGGAGTACCTGTTAGTGGCAGAGAGAGGGAGGGAGGGTGGTACCTGTTAGTGGCAGAGAGAGGGAGGGAGGGAGTTCCTGTTAGTGGCAGAGAGAGGGAGGGAGGGAGTACCTGTTAGTGGCAGAGAGGGAGGGAGGGAGTACATGTTCGTGGCAGAGGGAGGGAGGGAGTACATGTTCGTGGCAGAGGGAGGGAGGTAGTACCTGTGAGTGGCAGAGTGAGGGAGGGAGTACATGTTCGTGGCGGAGGGAGGGAGGGAGTACATGTTAGTGGCAGAGGGAGGGAGGGAAGGAGTACCTGTTAGTGGCAGAGGGAGGGAGGGAAGGAGTACCTGTTCGTGGCAGAGGGAGGGAGGGAAGGAGTACCTGTTCGTGGCAGAGGGAGGGAGGGAAGGAGTACCTGTTAGTGGCAGAGGGAGGGAGGGAAGGAGTACCTGTTAGTGGCAGAGGGAGGGAGGGAGGGAGTACCTGTTAGTGGCAGAGGGAGGGGGGGAAGGAGTACCTGTTCGTGGCAGAGAGAGGGGGGGAGGGATTACCTGTTCGTGGCAGAGAGAGAGAGGGAGGGAGTACCTGTTAGTGGCAGAGAGAGGGAGGGAAGGAGTACCTGTTCGTGGCAGAGAGAGGGAGGGAGGGATTACCTGTTCGTGGCAGAGAGAGAGAGGGAGGGAGTACCTGTTAGTGGCAGAGAGAGGGAGGGAGGGAGTACTGTTAGTGTCAGAGGGAGGGAGGGAGTACCTGTTAGTGTCAGAGGGAGGGAGGGAGTACCTGTTAGTGGCTGAGAGGGAAGGAGTACCTGTTAGTGGCAGAGAGAGGGAGGGAGGGAGTACCTGTTAGTGGCAGAGGGAGGGAGGGAGGGAGTACCTGTTCGTGGCAGAGGGAGGGAGGGAGTACCTGGTAGTGGCAGAGAGAGTGAGGGAGTACCTGTTCGTGGCAGAGAGAGTGAGGGAGGGAGTACATGTTCGTGGCAGAGGGAGTGAGGGAGTACATGTTCGTGGCAGAGAGAGTGAGGGAGTACCTGTTAGTGGCAGAGAGGGAGGGAGTACCTGTTCGTGGCAGAGAGAGTGAGGGAAGGAGTACCTGTTCGTGGCAGAGAGAGAGGGAGGGAAGGAGTACCTGTTAGTGACAGAGGGAGGGAGGGAAGGAGTACCTGTTAGTGGCAGAGGGAGGGAGGGAGGGATTACCTGTTAGTTGCAGAGGGAGGGAGGGAGGGATTACCTGTTAGTTGCAGAGAGAGGGAGGGAGGGAGTACCTGTTAGTGGCAGAGGGAGGGAGGGAGTACCTGTTAGTGGCAGAGAGAGGGAGGGAGGGAGTACCTGTTAGTGGCAGAGAGGGAGGGAGGGAGTACATGTTCGTGGCAGAGGGAGGGAGGTAGTACCTGTGAGTGGCAGAGTGAGGGAGGGAGTACATGTTCGTGGCGGAGGGAGGGAGGGAGTACATGTTAGTGGCAGAGGGAGGGAGGGAAGGAGTACCTGTTAGTGGCAGAGGGAGGGAGGGAAGGAGTACCTGTTCGTGGCAGAGGGAGGGAGGGAAGGAGTACCTGTTCGTGGCAGAGGGAGGGAGGGAAGGAGTACCTGTTAGTGGCAGAGGGAGGGAGGGAAGGAGTACCTGTTAGTGGCAGAGGGAGGGAGGGAGTACCTGTTAGTGGCAGAGGGAGGGGGTACCTGTTAGTGTCAGAGGGAGGGAGGGAAGGAGTACCTGTTAGTGGCAGAGGGAGGGAGGGAAGGAGTACCTGTTAGTGGCAGAGGGAGGGAGGGAGGGAGTACCTGTTAGTGGCAGAGGGAGGGAGGGAAGGAGTACCTGTTCGTGGCAGAGAGAGGGAGGGAGGGATTACCTGTTCGTGGCAGAGAGAGAGAGGGAGGGAGTACCTGTTAGTGGCAGAGAGAGGGAGGGAGGGAGTACCTGTTAGTGGCAGAGGGAGGGAGGGAAGGAGTACCTGTTCGTGGCAGAGAGAGGGAGGGAGGGATTACCTGTTCGTGGCAGAGAGAGAGAGGGAGGGAGTACCTGTTAGTGGCAGAGAGAGGGAGGGAGGGAGTACCTGTTAGGGTCAGAGGGAGGGAGGGAGGGAGTACCTGTTAGTGTCAGAGGGAGGGAGGGAGTACCTGTTAGTGGCTGAGAGGGAAGGAGTACCTGTTAGTGGCAGAGAGAGGGAGGGAGGGAGTACCTGTTAGTGGCAGAGAGAGGGAGGGAGGGAGTACCTGTTAGTGGCAGAGGGAGGGAGTACCTGTTCGTGGCAGAGGGAGGGAGGGAGTACCTGTTCGTGGCAGAGGGAGGGAGGGAGTACCTGGTAGTGGCAGAGAGAGTGAGGGAGTACCTGTTAGTGGCAGAGAGGGAGGGAGTACCTGTTCGTGGCAGAGAGAGTGAGGGAGGGAGTACATGTTCGTGGCAGAGGGAGGGAGGGAGTACATGTTCGTGGCAGAGGGCGGGAGGGAGTACATGTTCGTGGCAGAGGGAGGGAGTACATGTTCGTGGCAGAGGGAGGGAGGGAGTACATGTTCGTGGCAGTGGGAGGGAGGGAGTACCTGTTAGTGGCAGAGAGAGTGAGGGAGTACCTGTTAGTGGCAGAGAGGGAGGGAGTACCTGTTCGTGGCAGAGAGAGTGAGGGAAGGAGTACCTGTTCGTGGCAGAGAGAGAGGGAGGGAAGGAGTACCTGTTAGTGACAGAGGGAGGGAGGGAAGGAGTACCTGTTAGTGGCAGAGGGAGGGAGGGAGGGATTACCTGTTAGTTGCAGAGAGAGGGAGGGAGGGAGTACCTGTGAGTGGCAGAGAGGGGGAGGGAGGGAGTACCTGTGAGTGGCAGAGAGGGGGAGGGAGGGAGTACCTGTGAGTGGCAGAGAGGGGGAGGGAGGGAGTACCTGTGAGTGGCAGAGGGAGGGAGGGAGTACCTGTGAGTGGCAGAGGGAGGGAGGGAGTACCTGTGAGTGGCAGAGGGAGGGAGGGAGTACCTGTGAGTGGCAGAGGGAGGGAGGGAGTACCTGTGAGTGGCAGAGGGAGGGAGGGAGTACCTGTGAGTGGCAGAGGGAGGGAGGGAGTACCTGTGAGTGGCAGAGGGAGGGAGGGAGTACCTGTGAGTGGCAGAGGGAGGGAGGGAGTACCTGTGAGTGGCAGAGGGAGGGAGGGAGTACCTGTGAGTGGCAGAGGGAGGGAGGGAGTACCTGTGGGTGGCAGAGGGAGGGAGGGAGTACCTGTGAGTGGCAGAGGGAGGGAGGGAGTACCTGTGAGTGGCAGAGGGAGGGAGGGAGTACCTGTGAGTGGCAGAGGGAGGGAGGGAGTACCTGTGAGTGGCAGAGGGAGGGAGGGAGTACCTGTGAGTGGCAGAGGGAGGGAGGGAGTACCTGTGAGTGGCAGAGGGAGGGAGGGAGTACCTGTGAGTGGCAGAGGGAGGGAGGGAGTACCTGTGAGTGGCAGAGGGAGGGAGGGAGTACCTGTGAGTGGCAGAGGGAGGGAGGGAGTACCTGTGAGTGGCAGAGGGAGGGAGGGAGTACCTGTGAGTGGCAGAGGGAGGGAGGGAGTACCTGTTAGTGGCAGAGGGAGGGAGGGAGTACCTGTTAGTGGCAGAGAGAGGGAGGGAGGGTGGTACCTGTTAGTGGCAGAGAGAGGGAGGGAGTATATGTTTGTGGCAGAGAGAGGGAGGGAAGGAGTACATGTTCGTGGCAGAGAGAGTGAGGGAGGGAGTACATGTTCGTGGCAGAGAGAGTGAGGGAGGGAGTACATGTTCGTGGCAGAGGGAGGGAGGGAGTACATGTTCGTGGCAGAGGGAGGGAGGGAGTACATGTTCGTGGCAGAGGGAGGGAGGGAGTACCTTTTAGTGGCAGAGGGAGGGAGGGAGTACTTGTTAGTGGCAGAGGGAGGGAGGGAGTACCTGTTAGTGGCAGAGAGAGGGAGGGAGTATATGTTAGTGGCAGAGAGAGGGAGGGAAGGAGTATATGTTAGTGGCAGAGAGAGGGAGGGAAGGAGTACCTGTTAGTGGCAGAGAGAGGGAGGGAGGGAGTACCTGTTAGTGGCAGAGAGAGGGAGGGAGGGAGTACCTGTTAGTGGCAGAGAGGGAGGGAGGGAGTACATGTTAGTGGCATAGGGAGGGAGGGAGCACCTGTTAGTGGCAGAGAGAGTGAGGGAAGGAGTACCTGTTAGTGGCAGAGAGAGAGGGAGGGAGTACCTGTGTGGCAGAGAGAGGGAGGGAGGGAGTACCTGTGAGTGGCAGAGTGAGGGAGGGAGCACCTGTTAGTGGCAGAGAGAGTGAGGGAAGGAGTACCTGTTAGTGGCAGAGGGAGGGAGGGAAGGAGTATCTGTTAGTGGCAGAGGGAGGGAGGGAGGGAGTACCTGTTCGTGGCAGAGGGAGGGAGGGAAGGAGTACCTGTCCGTGGCAGAGAGAGGGAGAGAGGGATTACCTGTTCGTGGCAGAGAGAGAGAGGGAGGGAGTACCTGTTAGTGGCAGAGAGAGGGAGGGAAGGAGTACCTGTTAGTGGCAGAGAGAGGGAGGGAGGGAGTACCTGTTAGTGTCAGAGGGAGGGAGGGAGTACCTGTTAGTGGCAGAGAGAGGGAGGGAGGGAGTACCTGTTAGTGGCAGAGAGAGGGAGGGAGTACCTATTAGTGTCAGAGGGAGGGAGGGAAGGAGTACCTGTTAGTGGCAGAGGGAGGGAGGGAAGGAGTACCTGTTAGTGGCAGAGGGAGGGAGGGAAGGAGTCCCTGTCAGTGGCAGAGGGAGCGAGGGAGGGAGTACCTGTGAGTAGCAGAGGGTGGGAGGGAGTACCTGTGAGTGGCAGAGGGTGGGAGGGAGTACCTGTGAGTGGCAGAGGGTGGGAGGGAGTACCTGTGAGTGGCAGAGGGTGGGAGGGTGTACCTGTGAGTGGCAGAGGGTGGGAGGGAGTACCTGTGAGTGGCAGAGGGTGGGAGGGAGTACCTGTGAGTGGCAGAGGGTGGGAGGGAGTACCTGTGAGTGGCAGAGGGTGGGAGGGAGTACCTGTGAGTGGCAGAGGGAGGGAGGGAGTACCTGTGAGTGGCAGAGGGAGGGAGGGAGTACCTGTTAGTGGCAGAGAGAGTGAGGGAGTACCTGTTGGTGGCAGAGAGGGAGGGAGTACCTGTTCGTGGCAGAGAGAGTGAGGGAGGGAGTACCTGTTCGTGGCAGAGAGAGTGAGGGAGGGAGTACATGTTCGTGGCAGAGAGAGGGAGGGAGTACATGTTCGTGGCAGAGGGAGGGAGGGAGTACATGTTCGTGGCAGAGGGAGGGAGGGAGTACCTGTTAGTGGCAGAGAGAGTGAGGGAAGGAGTACCTGTTAGTGGCAGAGAGAGGGAAGGAGTACCTGTTAGTGACAGAGGGAGGGAAGGAGTACCTGTTAGTGACAGAGGGAGGGAAGGAGTACCTGTTAGTGACAGAGGGAGGGAAGGAGTACCTGTTAGTGACAGAGGGAGGGAAGGAGTACCTGTTAGTGACAGAGGGAGGGAAGGAGTACCTGTTAGTGACAGAGGGAGGGAAGGAGTACCTGTTAGTGACAGAGGGAGGGAAGGAGTACCTGTTAGTGACAGAGGGAGGGAAGGAGTACCTGTTAGTGACAGAGGGAGGGAGGGAAGGAGTACCTGTTAGTGGCAGAGGGAGGGAGGGAAGGAGTACCTGTTAGTGGCAGAGAGAGGGAGGGAGGGAGTACCTGTGAGTGGCAGAGAGAGGGAGGGAGGGAGTACCTGTTAGTGGCAGAGGGAGGGAGGGAGGGATTACCTGTTAGTGGCAGAGAGAGGGAGGGAGGGAGTACCTGTTAGTGGCAGAGGGAGGGAGGGAGGGATTACCTGTTAGTGGCAGAGAGAGGGAGGGAGGGATTACCTGTGAGTGGCAGAGAGAGGGAGGGAGGGAGTACCTGTGAGTGGCAGAGAGAGGGAGGGAGGGAGTACCTGTGAGTGGCAGAGGGAGGGAGGGAGTACCTGTGAGTGGCAGAGGGAGGGAGGGAGGGAGTACATGTTCGTGGCAGAGAGAGGGGGGGAGGGAGTACATGTTCGTGGCAGAGAGAGGGAGGGAGGGAGTACATGTTCGTGGCAGAGAGAGGGAGGAAGTACATGTTCGTGGCAGAGAGAGTGAGGGAGGGAGTACATGTTCGTGGCAGAGAGAGTGAGGGAGTACCTGTTAGTGGCAGAGGGAGGGAGGGAGTACCTGTTAGTGGCAGAGGGAGGGAGGGAGTACCTGTTAGTGGCAGAGAGAGGGAGGGAGGGAGTACCTGTTAGTGGCAGAGAGAGGGAGGGAGGGAGTACCTGTTAGTGGCAGAGAGAGGGAGGGAGGGAGTACCTGTTCGTGGCAGAGAGAGGGAGGGAAGGAGTACCTGTTAGTGGCAGAGAGAGGGAGGGAAGGAGTTCCTGTTAGTGGCAGAGAGAGGGAGGGAAGGAGTACCTGTTAGTGGCAGAGAGAGGGAGGGAAGGAGTTCCTGTTAGTGGCAGAGAGAGGGAGGGAAGGAGTACCTGTTAGTGGCAGAGAGAGGGAGGGAGGGAGTGCCTGTTAGTGGCAGAGAAAGGGAGGGAGTACCTGTTAGTGGCAGAGGGAGGGAGGGAAGGATTACCGGTTAGTGGCAGAGAGAGGGAGGGAGGGTGTACCTGTGAGTGGCAGAGGGAGGGAGGGTGTACCTGTGAGTGGCAGAGGGAGGGAGGGAGTACCTGTGAGTGGCAGAGGGAGGGAGGGAGTACCTGTGAGTGGCAGAGGGAGGGAGGGAGTACCTGTGAGTGGCAGAGGGAGGGAGGGAGTACCTGTGAGTGGCAGAGGGAGGGAGGGAGTACCTGTGAGTGGCAGAGGGAGGGAGGGAGTACCTGTGAGTGGCAGAGGGAGGGAGGGAGTACCTGTGAGTGGCAGAGGGAGGGAGGGAGTACCTGTGAGTGGCAGAGGGAGGGAGGGAGTACCTGTGAGTGGCAGAGGGAGGGAGGGAGTACCTGTGAGTGGCAGAGGGAGGGAGCGAGTACCTGTGAGTGGCAGAGGGAGGGAGCGAGTACCTGTGAGTGGCAGAGGGAGGGAGCGAGTACCTGTGAGTGGCAGAGGGAGGGAGGGAGTACCTGTGAGTGGCAGAGGGAGGGAGGGAGTACCTGTGAGTGGCAGAGGGAGGGAGGGAATACCTGTGAGTGGCAGAGGGAGGGAGGGAGTACCTGTGAGTGGCAGAGGGAGGGAGGGAGTACCTGTGAGTGGCAGAGGGAGGGAGGGAGTACCTGTGAGTGGCAGAGGGAGGGAGGGAGTACCTGTGAGTGGCAGAGGGAGGGAGGGAGTACCTGTGAGTGGCAGAGGGAGGGAGGGAGTACCTGTGAGTGGCAGAGGGAGGGAGGGAGTACCTGTGAGTGGCAGAGGGAGGGAGGGAGTACCTGTGAGTGGCAGAGGGAGGGAGGGAGTACCTGTGAGTGGCAGAGGGAGGGAGGGAGTACCTGTGAGTGGCAGAGGGAGGGAGGGAGGGAGTACCTGTGAGTGGCAGAGGGAGGGAGGGAGTACATGTTAGTGGCAGAGGGAGGGAGGGAGTACCTATCAGTGGCAGAGAGAGGGAGGGAGGGTGGTACCTGTTAGTGGCAGAGAGAGGGAGGGAGTATATGTTAGTGGCAGAGAGAGGGAGGGAAGGAGTACCTGTTAGTGGCAGAGAGAGGGAGGGAGGGAGGGAGTACCTGTGTGGCAGAGAGAGGGAGGGAAGGAGTTCCTGTTAGTGGCAGAGGGAGGGAGGGAGTACCTGTTAGTGGCAGAGAGAGGGAGGGAGGGAGTGCTTGTTCGAGGCAGAGAGAGGGAGGGAAGGAGTACCTGTTAGTGGCAGAGAGAGGGAGGGAGGAAGTCCCTGTTCGTGGCAGAGAGAGGGAGGGAGTACCTGATCGTGGCAGAGGGAGGGAGGGAAGGAGTACGTTCGTGGCAGAGGGAGGGAGGGTGTACCTGTTAGTGGCAGAGGGAGGGAGGGTGTACCTGTTAGTGGCAGAGGGAGGGAAGGTGTACCTGTTAGTGGCAGAGGGAGGGAGGGTGTACCTGTTAGTGGCAGAGGGAGGGAGGGTGTACCTGTTAGTGGCAGAGGGAGGGAGGGTGTACCTGTTAGTGGCAGAGGGAGGGAGGGTGTACCTGTTAGTGGCAGAGGGAGGGATGGAGTACCTGTTAGTGGCAGAGGGAGGGAGGGAGTACCTGTTAGTGGCAGAGGGAGGGAGGGAGGACCTGTTAGTGGCAGAGGGAGGGAGGGAGTACCTGTTAGTGGCAGAGGGAGGGAGGGAGTACCTGTTAGTGGCAGAGGGAGGGAGGGAGGGAGTACCTGTTAGTGGCAGAGGGAGGGAGGGAGTACCTGTTAGTGGCAGAGGGAGGGAAGGAGTACCTGTTAGTGGCAGAGGGAGGGAGGGAGGGAGGGAGTACCTGTTAGTGGCAGAGGGAGGGAGGGAGTACCTGTTAGTGGCAGAGGGAGGGAAGGAGTACCTGTTAGTGGCAGAGAGAGGGAGGGAGGGAAGGAGTACCTGTTAGTGGCAGAAAGAGGGAGGGAGGAAGTCCCTGTTCGTGGCAAAGAGAGGGAGGGAGTACCTGATCGTGGCAGAGAGAGGGAGGGAGTACCTGATCGTGGCAGAGGGAGGGAGGGAAGAAGTACCTGTTCGTGGCAGAGAGAGGGAGGGAGGGAGTACCTGTTAGTGGCAGAGAAAGGGAGGGAGTACCTGTTAGTGGCAGAGGGAGGGAGGGAAGGAGTACCTGTTAGTGGCAGAGGGAGGGAGGGAAGGAGTACCTGTTAGTGGCAGAGAGAGGGAGGGAGGGAGTACCTGTGAGTGGCAGAGGGTGGGAGGGAGTACCTGTGAGTGGCAGAGGGAGGGAGGGAGTAAGTGCATGTTCGTGGCAGAGGGAGGGAGGGAGTACCTGTGAGTGGCAGAGGGAGGGAGGGAGTACCTGTGAGTGGCAGAGGGAGGGAGGGAGTACCTGTGAGTGGCAGAGGGAGGGAGGGAGTACCTGTGAGTGGCAGAGGGAGGGAGGGAGTACCTGTGAGTGGCAGAGGGAGGGAGGGAGTACATGTTCGTGGCAGAGGGAGGGAGGGAGTACATGTTTGTGGCAGAGGGAGGGAGGGAGTACATGTTCGTGGCAGAGGGAGGGAGGGAGTACCTGTTCGTGGCAGAGGGAGGGAGGGAGTACCTGTTAGTGGCAGAGAGAGTGAGGGAGGGAGTTCCTGTTAGTGGCAGAGAGAGGGAGGGAGGGAGTACCTGTTAGTGGCAGAGAGAGGGAGGGAGGGAGTACCTGTTAGTGACAGAAGGAGGGAGGGAGTACCTGTTAGTGGCAGAGGGAGGGGGTACCTGTTAGTGTCAGAGGGAGGGAGGGAAGGAGTACCTTTTAGTGGCAGAGGGAGGGAGGGAAGGAGTACCTGTTAGTGGCAGAGAGAGGGAGGGAAGGAGTACCTGTTAGTGGCAGAGAGAGGGAGGGAGGAAGTCCCTGTTCGTGGCAGAGAGAGGGAGGGAGTACCTGATCGTGGCAGAGGGAGGGAGGGAAGGAGTACCTGTTCGTGGCAGAGAGAGGGAGGGAAGGAGTACCTGTTAGTGGCAGAGAGAGGGAGGGAGGGAGTACCTGTTAGTGGCAGAGAAAGGGAGGGAGTACCTGTTAGTGGCAGAGGGAGGGAGGGAAGGAGTACCTGTTAGTGGCAGAGAGAGGGAGGGAGGGAGTACCTGTGAGTGGCAGAGGGAGGGAGTAAGTGCATGTTCGTGGCAGAGGGAGGGAGGGAGTACCTGTGAGTGGCAGAGGGAGGGAGGGAGTACCTGTGAGTGGCAGAGGGAGGGAGGGAGTACCTGTGAGTGGCAGAGGGAGGGAGGGAGTACCTGTGAGTGGCAGAGGGAGGGAGGGAGTACCTGTGAGTGGCAGAGGGAGGGAGGGAGTACATGTTCGTGGCAGAGGGAGGGAGGGAGTACATGTTCGTGGCAGAGGGAGGGAGAGAGTACCTGTTAGTGGCAGAGAGAGTGAGGGAAGGAGTACCTGTTAGTGGCAGAGAGAGGGAGGGAGGGAGTACCTGTTAGTGACAGAAGGAGGGAGGGAGTACCTGTGAGTGGCAGAGGGAGGGGGTACCTGTTAGTGGCAGAGGGAGGGAGGGAAGGAGTACCTGTTAGTGGCAGAGGGAGGGAGGGAAGGAGTACCTGTTAGTGGCAGAGGGAGGGAGGGAAGGAGTACCTGTTAGTGGCAGCGGGAGGGAGGGAAGGAGTACCTGTTAGTGGCAGAGGGAGGAGGGAGGGATTACCTGTTAGTGGCAGAGAGAGGGTGGGAGGGAGTACCTGTTAGTGGCAGAGAGAGGGTGGGAGGGAGTACCTGTGAGTGGCAGAGGGTGGGAGGGAGTACCTGTGAGTGGCAGAGGGTGGGAGGGAGTACCTGTGAGTGGCAGAGGGTGGGAGGGAGTACCTGTG
The DNA here is from genome assembly GCF_036365525.1 of Heterodontus francisci. Lineage (NCBI taxonomy): Eukaryota > Metazoa > Chordata > Chondrichthyes > Heterodontiformes > Heterodontidae > Heterodontus > Heterodontus francisci. The sequence goes on along the minus strand of NW_027140836.1, from coordinate 60,849 downwards.
AGTGGCAGAGGGTGGGAGGAAGTACCTGTGAGTGGCAGAGGGAGGGAGTACCTGTGAGTGGCAGAGGGAGGGAGGGTGGTACCTGTTAGTGGCAGAGAGAGGGAGGGAAGGAGTACCTGTGTGGCAGAGAGAGGGAGGGAAGGAGTTCCTGTTAGTGGCAGAGGGAGGGAGGGAGTACCTGTTAGTGGCAGAGAGAGGGAGGGAGGGAGTACCTGTTAGTGGCAGAGAGATGGAGGGAAGGAGTACCTGTGTGGCAGAGAGAGGGAGGGAAGGAGTTCCTGTTAGTGGCAGAGGGAGGGAGGGAGGGAGTACCTGTTAGTGGCAGAGAGAGGGAGGGAGGGAGTACCTGTTAGTGGCGGAGGGAGGGAGTACCTGTTAGTGGCAGAGAGGGAGGGAAGGAGTACCTGTTCGTGGCAGAGGGAGGGAGGGAAGGAGTACCTGTTAGTGGCGGAGGGAGGGAGTACCTGTTGGTGGCAGAGGGAGGGAGGGAAGGAGTACCTGTTCGTGGCAGAGGGAGGGAGGGAGGGAGTACCTGTTAGTGGCAGAGGGAGGGAGGGTGTACCTGTTAGTGGCAGAGGGAGGGAAGGAGTACCTGTTAGTGGCAGAGGGAGGGAGGGAGTACCTGTTAGTGGCAGAGGGAGGGAGTACCTGTTAGTGGCAGAGGGAGGGAGGGAAGGAGTACCTGTTCGTGGCAGAGGGAGGGAGGGAGGGAGTACCTGTTAGTGGCAGAGGGAGGGAGGGTGTACCTGTTAGTGGCAGAGGGAGGGAGGGTGTACCTGTTAGTGGCAGAGGGAGGGAAGGAGTACCTGTTAGTGGCAGAGGGAGGGAGTACCTGTTAGTGGCAGAGGGAGGGAGGGAAGGAGTACCTGTTAGTGGCAGAGGGAGGGAGGGAGGGAGTACCTGTTAGTGGCAGAGGGAGGGAGGGAGGGAGTACCTGTTCGTGGCAGAGGGAGGAGGGAGGGATTATCTGTTAGTGGCAGAGAGAGGGTGGGAGGGAGTACCTGTGAGTGGCAGAGGGTGGGAGGGAGCACCTGTTAGTGGCAGAGGGAGGGAGCACCTGTTAGTGGCAGAGGGAGGGAGTACCTGTTAGTGTCAGAGGGAGGGAGGGAGGGAGTACCTGTTAGTGTCAGAGGGAGGGAGGGAAGGAGTACCTGTTAGTGTCACATGGAGGGAGGGAAGGAGTACCTGTTAGTGGCAGAGGGAGGGAGGGAAGGAGTACCTGTTAGTGGCAGAGGGAGGGAGGGAAGGAGTACCTGTTAGTGGCAGAGGGAGGGAGGGAAGGAGTACCTGTTAGTGGCAGAGGGAGGGAGGGTGGTACCTGTTAGTGGCAGAGAGAGGGAGGGAAGGAGTACCTGTGTGGCTGAGAGAGGGAGGGAAGGAGTACCTGTTAGTGGCAGAGAGAGGGAGGGAGGGAGTACCTGTTAGTGGCAGAGGGAGGGAGTACCTGTTAGTGGCAGAGGGAGGGAGTACCTGTTAGTGGCAGAGGGAGGGAGTACCTGTTAGTGGCAGAGGGAGGGAGTACCTGTTAGTGTCAGAGGGAGGGAGGAAAGGAGTGCCTGTTAGTGTCAGAGGGAGGGAGGGAAGGAGTACCTGTTAGTGTCAGAGGGAGGGAGGGAAGGAGTACCTGTTAGTGTCAGAGGGAGGGAGGGAAGGAGTACCTGTTAGTGGCAGAGGGAGGGAGGGAGGGAGTACCTGTTAGTGGCAGAGGGAGGGAGGGAGGGAGTACCTGTTAGTGGCAGAGGGAGGGAGGGAGGGAGTACCTGTTAGTGGCAGAGGGAGGGAGGGAGGGAGTACCTGTTAGTGGCAGAGGGAGGGAGGGAGTACCTGTTGGTGTCAGAGGGAGGGAGGGAAGGAGTACCTGTTAGTGGCAGAGGGAGGGAGGGAAGGAGTACCTGTTAGTGGCAGAGGGAGGGAGGGAAGGAGTACCTGTTAGTGGCAGAGAGAGGGAGGGAGGGAGTACCTGTTAGTGGCAGAGGGAGGGAGGGAGGGAGTACCTGTTAGTGGCAGAGGGAGGGAGGGAGGGAGTACCTGTTAGTGGCAGAGGGAGGGAGGGAAGGAGTACCTGTTGGTGTCAGAGGGAGGGAGGGAAGGAGTTCCTGTTAGTGGCAGAGGGAGGGAGGGAGGGAGTACCTGTTGGTGGCAGAGGGAGGGAGGGAAGGAGTACCTGTTAGTGGCAGAGGGAGGGAGGGAGTACCTGTTAGTGGCAGAGGGAGGGAGGGAGTACCTGTTAGTGGCAGAGAGAGGGAGGGAAGGAGTTCCTGTTAGTGGCAGAGGGAGGGAGGGAGGGAGTACCTGTTAGTGGCAGAGAGAGGGAGGGAGGGAGTACCTGTTAGTGGCAGAGAGAGGGAGGGAGGGAGTACCTATTAGTAGCAAAGGGAGGGAGGGAGTACCTGTTAGTGGCAGAGAGAGGGAGGGAAGGAGTACCTGTTAGTGGCAGAGGGAGGGAGGGAGTACCTGTTGGTGGCAGAGAGAGGGAGGGAAGGAGTACCTGTTAGTGGCAGAGGGTGGGAGGGAGGGAGTACCTGTTGGTGGCAGAGAGAGGGAGGGAGGGAGTACCTGTTAGTGGCAGAGGGTGGGAGGGAGGGAGTACCTGTTGGTGGCAGAGAGAGGGAGGGAAGGAGTACCTGTTGTGGCAGAGGGAGGGAGGGAAGGAGTACCTGTTCGTGGCAGAGGGAGGGAGGGAAGGAGTACCTGTTAGTGGCAGAGGGAGGGAGGGAAGGAGTACCTGTGTGGCAGAGAGAGGGAGGGAAGGAGTTCCTGTTAGTGGCAGAGGGAGGGAGGGAGGGAGTACCTGTTAGTGGCAGAGAGAGGGAGGGAGGGAGTACCTGTTAGTGGCAGAGAGAGGGAAGGAGTACCTGTTAGTGGCAGAGGGAGGGAGGGTTTACCTGTTAGTGGCAGAGGGAGGGAAGGAGTACCTGTTAGTGGCAGAGGGAGGGAGGGTGTACCTGTTAGTGGCAGAGGGAGGGAAGGAGTACCTGTTAGTGGCAGAGGGAGGGAGGGTGTACCTGTTAGTGGCAGAGGGAGGGAAGGAGTACCTGTTAGTGGCAGAGGGAGGGAGGGTGTACCTGTTAGTGGCAGAGGGAGGGAAGGAGTACCTGTTAGTGGCAGAGGGAGGGAGGGAGTACCTGTTGGTGGCAGAGGGAGGGAGGGAAGGAGTACCTGTTGGTGGCAGAGGGAGGGAGGGAAGGAGTACCTGTTAGTGGCAGAGGGAGGGAGGGTGTACCTGTTAGTGGCAGAGGGAGGGAAGGAGTACCTGTTAGTGGCAGAGGGAGGGAGGGTGTACCTGTTAGTGGCAGAGGGAGGGAAGGAGTACCTGTTAGTGGCAGAGGGAGGGAGGGTGTACCTGTTAGTGGCAGAGGGAGGGAGGGAGTACCTGTTAATGGCAGAGGGAGGGAGTACCTGTTAGTGGCAGAGGGAGGGAGGGAGGGAGTACCTGTTAGTGGAAGAGGGAGGGAGGGAAGGAGTACCTGTTAGTGGCAGAGGGAGGAGGGAGGGATTATCTGTTAGTGGCAGAGGGAGGGTGGGAGGGAGTACCTGTTAGTGGCAGAGGGAGGGAGGGACTACCTGTTAGTGGCAGAGAGAGTGAGGGAAGGAGTACCTGTTCATGGCAGAGAGAGAGGGAGGGAGTACCTGTTAGTGGCAGAGAGAGTGAGGGAAGGAGTAGCTGTTAATGGCAGAGAGAGAGGGAGGGAGTACCTGTGTGGCAGAGAGAGGGAGGGAGGGAGTACCTGTTAGTGGCAGAGAGAGGGAGTGAGGGAGTACCTGTTAGTGGCAGAGGGAGGGAGGGAGGGAGTACCTGTTAGTGGCAGAGAGAGGGAGTGAGGGAGCACCTGTTAGTGGCAGAGGGAGGGAGTACCTGTTAGTGGCAGAGGGAGGGAGTACCTGTTAGTGGCAGAGGGAAGGAGGGAAGGAGTACCTGTTAGTGGCAGAGGGAGGGAGGGAAGGAGTACCTGTTAGTGGCAGAGGGAGGGAGGGAAGGAGTACCTGTTAGTGGCAGAGGGAGGGAGGGTGGTACCTGTTAGTGGCAGAGAGAGGGAGGGAAGGAGTTCCTGTTAGTGGCAGAGGGAGGGAGGGTGTACCTGTTAGTGGCAGAGGGAGGGTGTACCTGTTAGTGGCAGAGGGAGGGAAGGAGTACCTATTAGTGGCAGAGGGAGGGAGGGTGTACCTGTTAGTGGCTGAGGGAGGTAAGGAGTACCTGTTAGTGGCAGAGGGAGGGAGGGGAGTACCTGTTAGTGGCAGAGGGAGGGAGTACCTGTTAGTGGCAGAGGGAGGGAGGGAAGGAGTACCTGTTAGTGGCAGAGGGAGGGAGGGAAGGAGTACCTGTTAGTGGCAGAGGGAGGGAGGGAAGGAGTACCTGTTAGTGGCAGAGGGAGGGAGGGAAGGAGTACCTGTTAGTGGCAGAGAGAGGGAGGGAGGGATTATCTGTTAGTGGCAGAGAGAGGGAGGGAGGGAGTACCTGTGAGTGGCAGAGGGTGGGAGGGAGTACCTGTTAGTGGCAGAGGGAGGGAGGGAGTACCTGTTAGTGGCAGTGTGAGTGAGGGAAGGAGTACCTGTTAATGGCAGAGAGAGAGGGAGGGAGTACCTGTGTGGCAGAGAGAGGGAGGGAGTACCTGTTAGTGGCAGTGTGAGTGAGGGAAGGAGTACCTGTTAATGGCAGAGAGAGAGGGAGGGAGTACCTGTGTGGCAGAGAGAGGGAGGGAGTACCTGTTAATGGCAGAGAGAGAGGGAGGGAGTACCTGTGTGGCAGAGAGAGGGAGGGAGTACCTGTTAGTGGCAGAGAGAGGGAGGGAAGGAGTTGCTGTTAGTGGCAGAGGGAGGGAGGGAGGGAGTACCTGTTAGTGGCAGAGAGAGGGAGGGAGGGAGTACCTGTTAGTGGCAGAGGGAGGGAGGGAGTACCTGTTAGTGTCAGATGGAGGGAGGGAAGGAGTACCTGTTAGTGGCAAAGGGAGGGAGGGAGTACCTGCTAGTGGCAGAGAGAGGGAGGGAAGGAGTTGCTGTTAGTGGCAGAGAGAGGGAGGGAGGGAGTACCTGTTAGTGGCAGAGAGAGGGAGGGAGGGAATATCTGTTAGTGGCAGAGGGAGGGAGGGAGGGAGTACCTGTTAGTGGCAGAGGGAGGGAGGGAGTACCTGTTAGTGGCAGAGGGAGGGAGTACCTGTTAGTGTCAGAGGGAGGGAGGGAAGGAGTACCTGTTAGTGTCAGAGGGAGGGAGGGAAGGAGTACCTGTTAGTGTCAGATGGAGGGAGGGAAGGAGTACCTGTTAGTGGCAGAGGGAGGGAGGGAAGGAGTACCTGTTAGTGGCAGAGGGAGGGAGGGAAGGAGTACCTGTTAGTGGCAGAGGGAGGGAGGGAAGGAGTACCTGTTCGTGGCAGAGAGAGGGAGGGAGGGATTACCTGTTCGTGGCAGAGAGAGAGAGGGAAGGAGTACCTGTTAGTGGCAGAGAGAGGGAGGGAGGGAGTACCTGTTAGTGGCAGAGAGAGAGAGGGAAGGAGTACCTGTTAGTGGCAGAGAGAGGGAGGGAGGGAGTACCTGTTAGTGGCAGAGGGAGGGTGGGAAGGAGTGTACCTGTTAGTGGCAAAGCGAGGGAGGGAAGGAGTACCTCTTAGTGGCAGAGGGAGGGAGGGAGTACCAGTTAGTGGCAGAGGGAGGGAGGGAAGGAGTACCAGTTAGTGGCAGAGGGAGGGAGGGAGGGAGTACCTGTTAGTGGCAGAGGGAGGGAGGGAGGGAGTACCTGTTAGTGGCAGAGGGAGGGAGGGAAGGAGTACCTGTTAGTGGCAGAGGGAGGGAGGGAAGGAGTACCTGTTAGTGGCAGAGGGAGGGAGGGAAGGAGTACCTGTTAGTGGCAGAGGGAGGGAGGGAAGGAGTACCTGTTAGTGGCAGAGGGAGGGAGGGAGGGAGTACCTGTTAGTGGCAGAGAGGGAGGGAAGGAGTACCTGTTAGTGGCAGAGAGAGAGGGAGGGAGTACCTGTGTGGCAGAGGGAGGGTAGGAGGGAGTACCTGTTAGTGGCAGAGAGAGGGAGGGAGGGAGTACCTGTTAGTGGCAGAGGGAGGGAGGGAAGGAGTACCTGTTAGTGGCAGAGCGAGGGAGGGAAGGAGTACCTGTTAGTGGCAAAGCGAGGGAGGGAAGGAGTACCTGTTAGTGGCAGAGAGAGAGAGGGAAGGAGTACCTGTTAGTGGCAGAGGGAGGGAGGGAAGGAGTACCTGTTAGTGGCAGAGCGAGGGAGGGAAGGAGTACCTGTTAGTGGCAAAGCGAGGGAGGGAAGGAGTACCTGTTAGTGGCAGAGGGAGGGAGGGAAGGAGTACCTGTTAGTGGCAGAGGGAGGGAGGGAAGGAGTACCTGTTAGTGGCAGAGGGAGGGAGGGAAGGAGTACCTGTTAGTGGCAGAGAGTGAGGGAAGGAGTACCTGTTAGTGGCAGAGAGAGAGGGAGGGAGTACCTGTGTGGCAGAGGGAGGGTGGGAGGGAGTACCTGTTAGTGGCAGAGAGAGGGAGGGAAGGAGTACCTGTTAGTGGCAGAGAGAGAGAGGGAAGGAGTACCTGTTAGTGGCAGAGGGAGGGAGGGAAGGAGTACCTGTTAGTGGCAGAGGGAGGGAGGGAAGGAGTACCTGTTAGTGGCAGAGAGTGAGGGAAGGAGTACCTGTTAGTGGCAGAGAGAGAGGGAGGGAGTACCTGTGTGGCAGAGCGAGGGTGGGAGGGAGTACCTGTGAGTGGCAGAGAGAGAGAGGGAAGGAGTACCTGTTAGTGGCAGAGAGAGGGAGGGAGGGAGTACCTGTTAGTGGCTGAGGGAGGGAGGGAAGGAGTACCTGTTAGTGGCTGAGGGAGGGAGGGAAGGAGTACCTGTTAGTGGCAGAGAGAGGGAGGGAAGGAGTACCTGTTAGTGGCAGAGAGAGAGAGGGAAGGAGTACCTGTTAGTGGCAGAGGGAGGGAGGGAAGGAGTACCTGTTAGTGGCAGAGGGAGGGAGGGAAGGAGTACCTGTTAGTGGCAGAGAGTGAGGGAAGGAGTACCTGTTAGTGGCAGAGAGAGAGGGAGGGAGTACCTGTGTGGCAGAGCGAGGGTGGGAGGGAGTACCTGTGAGTGGCAGAGAGAGAGAGGGAAGGAGTACCTGTTAGTGGCAGAGAGAGGGAGGGAGGGTAGTACCTGTTAGTGGCTGAGGGAGGGAGGGAAGGAGTACCTGTTAGTGGCAGAGAGAGGGAGGGAAGGAGTACCTGTTAGTGGCAGAGAGAGAGAGGGAAGGAGTACCTGTTAGTGGCAAAGCGAGGGAGGGAAGGAGTACCTCTTTGTGGCAGAGGGAGGGAGGGAAGGAGTACCTGTTAGTGGCTGAGGGAGGGAGGGAAGGAGTACCTGTTAGTGGCAGAGAGAGGGAGGGAAGGAGTACCTGTTAGTGGCTGAGGGAGGGAGGGAAGGAGTACCTGTTAGTGGCAGAGAGTGGGAGGGAAGGAGTACCTGTTAGTGGCAGAGAGAGAGAGGGAAGGAGTACCTGTTAGTGGCAAAGCGAGGGAGGGAAGGAGTACCTCTTCGTGGCAGAGGGAGGGAGGGAAGGAGTACCAGTTAGTGGCAGAGGAGGGAGGGAGGGAGTACCTGTTAGTGGCAGAGGGAGGGAGGGAGGGAGTACCTGTTAGTGGCAGAGGGAGGGAGGGAGGGAGTACCTGTTAGTGGCAGAGGGAGGGAGGGAGGGAGTACCTGTTAGTGGCAGAGGGAGGGAGGGAAGGAGTACCTGTTAGTGGCAGAGGGAGGGAGGGAAGGAGTACCTGTTAGTGGCAGAGGGAGGGAGGGAAGGAGTACCTGTTCGTGGCAGAGGGAGGGAGGGAAGGAGTACCTGTTAGTGGCAGAGGGAGGGAGGGAAGGAGTACCTGTTAGTGGCAGAGAGAGAGAGGGAAGGAGTACCTGTTAGTGGCAAAGCGAGGGAGGGAAGGAGTACCTGTTCGTGGCAGAGGGAGGGAGGGAAGGAGTACCTGTTCGTGGCAGAGGGAGGAGGGAGGGATTACCTGTTAGTGGCAGACGGAGGGAGGGAGGGATTACCTGTTAGTGGCAGACAGAGGGAGGGAGGGATTACCTGTTAGTGGCAGAGAGAGGGAGGGAGGGAGTACCTGTGAGTGGCAGAGGGTGGGAGGGAGTACCTGTGAGTGGCAGAGGGAGGGAGGGTGTACCTGTTAGTGGCAGAGGGAGGGAGGGTGTACCTGTTAGTGGCAGAGAGAGGGAGGGTGTACCTGTTAGTGGCAGAGGGAGGGAAGGAGTACCTGTTAGTGGCAGAGGGAGGGAGGGAGTACCTGTTAGTGGCAGAGGGAGGGATGGAGTACCTGTTAGTGGCAGAGGGAGGGATGGAGTACCTGTTAGTGGCAGAGGGAGGGAGGGAGGGAATACCTGTGAGTGGCAGAGGGTGGGAGGGAGTACCTGTTAGTGGCAGAGGGAGGGAGGGAGTACCTGTTAGTGGCAGAGAGTGAGGGAAGGAGTACCTGTTAATGGCAGAGAGTGAGGGAAGGAGTACCTGTTAATGGCAGAGAGAGAGGGAGGGAGTACCTGTGTGGCAGAGAGAGGGAGGGAGTACCTGTGTGGCAGAGAGAGGGAGGGAGTACCTGTGTGGCAGAGAGAGGGAGGGAGTACCTGTGTGGCAGAGAGAGGGAGGGAAGGAGTTGCTGTTAGTGGCAGAGAGAGGGAGGGAGGGAGTACCTGTTAGTGGCAGAGAGAGGGAGGGAGGGAGTACCTGTTAGTGGCAGAGGGAGGGAGGGAGGGAGTACCTGTTAGTGGCAGAGGGAGGGAGGGAGTACCTGTTAGTGGCAGAGGGAGGGAGTACCTGTTAGTGGCAGAGGGAGGGAGGGAGGGAGTACCTGTTAGTGGCAGAGGGAGGGAGGGAAGGAGTACCTGTTAGTGGCAGAGGGAGGGAGGAAGGAGTACCTGTTAGTGGCAGAGGGAGGGAGGAAGGAGTACCTGTTAGTGGCAGAGGGAGGGAGGGAAGGAGTACCTGTTAGTGGCAGAGGGAGGGAGGGAAGCAGTACCTGTTAGTGGCAGAGGGAGGGAGGGAGTACCTGTGAGTGGCAGAGGGTGGGAGGGAGGGAGTACCTGTGAGTGGCAGAGGGTGGGATGGAGTACCTGTGAGTGGCAGAGGGAGGGAGGGAGTACATGTTCGTGGCAGAGGGAGGGAGGGAGTACCTTTGAGTGGCAGAGAGAGGGAGGGAGGGATTACCTGTTCGTGGCAGAGAGAGGGAGGGAGGGAGTACCTGTGAGTGGCAGAGGGTGGGAGGGAGTACCTGTGAGTGGCAGAGGGTGGGAGGGAGTACCTGTGAGTGGCAGAGGGAGGGAGGGAGTACATGTGAGTGGCAGAGGGAGGGAGGGAGTACATGTGAGTGGCAGAGGGAGGGAGGGAGTACATGTGAGTGGCAGAGGGAGGGAGGGAGTACATGTGAGTGGCAGAGGGAGGGAGGGAGTACATGTGAGTGGCAGAGGGAGGGAGGGAGTACATGTTCGTGGCAGAGGGAGGGAGGGAGTACATGTTCGTGGCAGAGGGAGGGAGGGAGTACATGTTCGTGGCAGAGGGAGGGAGGGAGTACATGTTCGTGACAGAGGGAGGGAGGGAGTACATGTTCGTGGCAGAGGGAGGGAGGGAGTACATGTTCGTGGCAGAGGGAGGGAGGGAGTACCTGTGAGTGGCAGAGGGAGGGAGGGAAGGAGTACCTGTTAGTGTCAGAGGGAGGGAGGGAAGGAGTACCTGTTAGTGTCAGAGGGAGGGAGGGAAGGAGTACCTGTTAGTGTCAGAGGGAGGGAGGGAAGGAGTACCTGTTAGTGTCAGAGGGAGGGAGGGAAGGAGTACCTGTTAGTGTCAGAGGAGGGAGGGAAGGAGTACCTGTAGTGGCAGAGGGAGGGAGGGAAGGAGTACCTGTTAGTGGCAGAGGGAGGGAGGGAAGGAGTACCTGTTAGTGGCAGAGGGAGGGAGGGAGGGAGTACCTGTTAGTGGCAGAGGGAGGGAGGGAGGGAGTACCTGTTAGTGGCAGAGGGAGGGAGGGAGGGAGTACCTGTTAGTGGCAGAGGGAGGGAGGGAAGGAGTACCTGTTAGTGGCAGAGGGAGGGAGGGAAGGAGTACCTGTTAGTGGCAGAGGGAGGGAGGGAAGGAGTACCTGTTCGTGGCAGAGGGAGGGAGGGAAGGAGTACCTGTTAGTGGCAGAGGGAGGGAGGGAAGGAGTACCTGTTAGTGGCAGAGAGAGAGAGGGAAGGAGTACCTGTTAGTGGCAAAGCGAGGAGGGAAGGAGTACCTGTTCGTGGCAGAGGGAGGGAGGGAAGGAGTACCTGTTCGTGGCAGAGGGAGGAGGGAGGGATTACCTGTTAGTGGCAGACGGAGGGAGGGAGGGATTACCTGTTAGTGGCAGACAGAGGGAGGGAGGGATTACCTGTTAGTGGCAGAGAGAGGGAGGGAGGGAGTACCTGTGAGTGGCAGAGGGTGGGAGGGAGTACCTGTGAGTGGCAGAGGGTGGGAGGGAGTACCTGTTAGTGGCAGAGAGAGGGAGGGAGTACCTGTTAGTGGCAGAGAGAGGGAGGGAAGGAGTACCTGTGTGGCAGAGAGAGGGAGGGAAGGAGTTCCTGCTAGTGGCAGAGGGAGGGAGGGAGGGAGTACCTGTTAGTGGCAGAGAGAGGGAGGGAGGGTGTACCTGTTGGTGGCAGAGGGAGGGAGGGAAGGAGTACCTGTTCGTGGCAGAGGGAGGGAGGGTGTACCTGTTAGTGGCAGAGGGAGGAGGGAAGGAGTACCTGTTGGTGGCAGAGGGAGGGAGGGAAGGAGTACCTGTTGGTGGCAGAGGGAGGGAGGGAAGGAGTACCTGTTAGTGGCAGAGGGAGGGAGGGTGTACCTGTTAGTGGCAGAGGGAGGGAGGGTGTACCTGTTAGTGGCAGAGGGAGGGAGGGTGTACCTGTTAGTGGCAGAGGGAGGGAAGGAGTACCTGTTAAGTGGCAGAGAGTGAGGGAAGGAGTACCTGTTAATGGCAGAGAGTGAGGGAAGGAGTACCTGTTAATGGCAGAGAGAGAGGGAGGGAGTACCTGTGTGGCAGAGAGAGGGAGGGAGTACCTGTGTGGCAGAGAGAGGGAGGGAGTACCTGTGTGGCAGAGAGAGGGAGGGAAGGAGTTGCTGTTAGTGGCAGAGAGAGGGAGGGAGGGAGTACCTGTTAGTGGCAGAGAGAGGGAGGAGGGAGTACCTGTTAGTGGCAGAGGGAGGGAGGGAGGGAGTACCTGTTAGTGGCAGAGGGAGGGAGGGAGTACCTGTTAGTGGCAGAGGGAGGGAGTACCTGTTAGTGGCAGAGGGAGGGAGGAGGGAGTACCTGTTAGTGGCAGAGGGAGGGAGGGAAGGAGTACCTGTTAGTGGCAGAGGGAGGGAGGGAAGGAGTACCTGTTAGTGGCAGAGGGAGGGAGGGAAGGAGTACCTGTTAGTGGCAGAGGGAGGGAGGGAAGCAGTACCTGTTAGTGGCAGAGGGAGGGAGGGAGTACCTGTGAGTGGCAGAGGGTGGGAGGGAGGGAGTACCTGTGAGTGGCAGAGGGTGGGATGGAGTACCTGTGAGTGGCAGAGGGAGGGAGGGAGTACATGTTCGTGGCAGAGGGAGGGAGGGAGTACCTTTGAGTGGCAGAGAGAGGGAGGGAGGGATTACCTGTTCGTGGCAGAGAGAGGAGGGAGGGAGTACCTGTGAGTGGCAGAGGGTGGGAGGGAGTACCTGTGAGTGGCAGAGGGTGGGAGGGAGTACCTGTGAGTGGCAGAGGGTGGGAGGGAGTACCTGTGAGTGGCAGAGGGAGGGAGGGAGTACATGTGAGTGGCAGAGGGAGGGAGGGAGTACATGTGAGTGGCAGAGGGAGGGAGGGAGTACATGTTCGTGGCAGAGGGAGGGAGGGAGTACATGTTCGTGGCAGAGGGAGGGAGGGAGTACATGTTCGTGGCAGAGGGAGGGAGGGAGTACATGTTCGTGGCAGAGGGAGGGAGGGAGTACATGTTCGTGGCAGAGGGAGGGAGGGAGTACATGTTCGTGGCAGAGGGAGGGAGGGAGTACCTGTGAGTGGCAGAGGGAGGGAGGGAAGGAGTACCTGTTAGTGTCAGAGGGAGGGAGGGAAGGAGTACCTGTTAGTGTCAGAGGGAGGGAGGGAAGGAGTACCTGTTAGTGTCAGAGGGAGGGAGGGAAGGAGTACCTGTTAGTGTCAGAGGGAGGGAGGGAAGGAGTACCTGTTAGTGGCAGAGGGAGGGAGGGAAGGAGTACCTGTTAGTGGCAGAGGGAGGGAGGGAAGGAGTACCTGTTAGTGGCAGAGGGAGGGAGGGAAGGAGTACCTGTTAGTGGCAGAGGGAGGGAGGGAAGGAGTACCTGTTAGTGTCAGATGGAGGGAGGAAGGAGTACCTGTTAGTGGCAGAGGGAGGGAGGGAAGGAGTACCTGTTAGTGTCAGAGGGAGGGAGGGAAGGAGTACCTGTTAGTGTCAGAGGGAGGGAGGGAAGGAGTACCTGTTAGTGTCAGATGGAGGGAGGGAAGGAGTACCTGTTAGTGTCAGAGGGAGGGAGGGAAGGAGTACCTGTTAGTGTCAGATGGAGGGAGGGAAGGAGTACCTGTTAGTGGCAGAGGGAGGGAGGGAAGGTGTACCTGTTAGTGGCAGAGGGAGGGAGGGAAGGAGTACCTGTTAGTGGCAGAGGGAGGGAGGGAAGGAGTACCTGTTAGTGGCAGAGGGAGGGAGGGAAGGAGTACCTGTTAGTGGCAGAGGGAGGGAGGGAAGGAGTACCTGTTAGTGGCAGAGGGAGGGAGGGTAGGAGTACCTGTTAGTGGCAGAGGGAGGGAGGGAAGGAGTACCTGTTAGTGGCAGAGGGAGGGAGGGAAGGAGTACCTGTTAGTGGCAGAGGGAGGGAGGGAAGGAGTACCTGTTAGTGGCAGAGGGAGGGAGGGAAGGAGTACCTGTTAGTGGCAGAGAGTGAGGGAAGGAGTACCTGTTAGTGGCAGAGAGTGAGGGAAGGAGTACCTGTTAGTGGCAGAGGGAGGGAGGGAAGGAGTAGCTGTAAGTGGCAGAGAGAGAGAGGGAAGGAGTACCTGTTTTTGGCAGAGGGAGGGAGGGAAGGAGTACCTGTTAGTGGCAGAGAGAGAGGGAGGGAGTACCTGTGTGGCAGAGGGAGGGTGGGAGGGAGTACCTGTTAGTGGCAGAGTGAGGGAGGGAGGGATTACCTGTTAGTGGCAGAGAGAGGGAGGGAAGGAGTACCTGTGAGTGGCAGAGGGTGGGAGGGAGTACCTGTGAGTGGCAGAGGGTGGGAGGGAGTACCTGTGAGTGGCAGAGGGAGGGAGGGAGTACCTGTGAGATGCAGAGGGAGGGAGGGAGTACCTGTGAGATGCAGAGGGAGGGAAGGAGTACCTGTTAGTGGCAGAGAGAGGGTGGGAAGGAGTACCTGTTAGTGGCAGAGAGAGGGAGGGAAGGAGTACCTGCTAGTGGCAGAGCGAGGGAGGGAAGGAGTACCTGTTAGTGGCAAAGCGAGGGAGGGAAGGAGTACCAGTTAGTGGCAGAGGGAGGGAGGGAAGGAGTACCAGTTAGTGGCAGAGGGAGGGAGGGAAGGAGTACCAGTTAGTGGCAGAGGGAGGGAGGGAAGGAGTACCAGTTAGTGGCAGAGGGAGGGAGGGAGGGAGTACCTGTTAGTGGCAGAGAGAGGGAGGGAAGGAGTACCTGTTAGTGGCAGAGGGAGGGAGGGAAGGAGTACCTGTTAGTGTCAGAGGGAGGGAGGGAAGGAGTACCTGTTAGTGTCAGAGGGAGGGAGGGAAGGAGTACCTGTTAGTGTCAGAGGGAGGGAGGGAAGGAGTACCTGTTAGTGGCAGAGGGAGGGAGGGAAGGAGTACCTGTTAGTGGCAGAGGGAGGGAGGGAAGGAGTACCTGTTAGTGGCAGAGGGAGGGAGGGAAGGAGTACCTGTTAGTGTCAGATGGAGGGAGGGAAGGAGTACCTGTTAGTGGCAGAGGGAGGGAGGGAAGGAGTACCTGTTAGTGTCAGAGGGAGGGAGGGAAGGAGTACCTGTTAGTGTCAGAGGGAGGGAGGGAAGGAGTACCTGTTAGTGTCAGATGGAGGGAGGGAAGGAGTACCTGTTAGTGTCAGAGGGAGGGAGGGAAGGAGTACCTGTTAGTGTCAGATGGAGGGAGGGAAGGAGTACCTGTTAGTGGCAGAGGGAGGGAGGGAAGGAGTACCTGTTAGTGGCAGAGGGAGGGAGGGAAGGAGTACCTGTTAGTGGCAGAGGGAGGGAGGGAAGGAGTACCTGTTCGTGGCAGAGGGAGGGAGGGTAGGAGTACCTGTTAGTGGCAGAGGGAGGGAGGGAAGGAGTACCTGTTAGTGGCAGAGGGAGGGAGGGAAGGAGTACCTGTTAGTGGCAGAGGGAGGGAGGGAAGGAGTACCTGTTAGTGGCAGAGAGTGAGGGAAGGAGTACCTGTTAGTGGCAGAGAGTGAGGGAAGGAGTACCTGTTAGTGGCAGAGGGAGGGAGGGAAGGAGTAGCTGTAAGTGGCAGAGAGAGAGAGGGAAGGAGTACCTGTTTTTGGCAGAGGGAGGGAGGGAAGGAGTACCTGTTAGTGGCAGAGAGAGAGGGAGGGAGTACCTGTGTGGCAGAGGGAGGGTGGGAGGGAGTACCTGTTAGTGGCAGAGAGAGGGAGGGAGGGAGTACCTGTTAGTGGCAGAGAGAGGGAGGGAAGGAGTACCTGTTAGTGGCAGAGAGAGGGAGGGAGGGAGTACCTGTTAGTGGCAGAGAGAGGGAGGGAAGGAGTACCTGTTGGTGGCAGAGGGAGGGAGGGAAGGAGTAGCTGTAAGTGGCAGAGAGAGAGAGGGAAGGAGTACCAGTTAGTGGCAGAGGGAGAGAGGGAAGGAGTACCTGTTAGTGGCAGAGAGTGAGGGAAGGAGTACCTGTTAGTGGCAGAGAGTGAGGGAAGGAGTACCTGTTAGTGGCAGAGGGAGGGAGGGAAGGAGTAGCTGTAAGTGGCAGAGAGAGAGAGGGAAGGAGTACCTGTTTTTGGCAGAGGGAGGGAGGGAAGGAGTACCTGTTAGTGGCAGAGAGAGAGGGAGGGAGTACCTGTGTGGCAGAGGGAGGGTGGGAGGGAGTACCTGTTAGTGGCAGAGAGAGGGAGGGAGGGAGTACCTGTTAGTGGCAGAGAGAGGGAGGGAAGGAGTACCTGTTAGTGGCAGAGAGAGGGAGGGAGGGAGTACCTGTTAGTGGCAGAGAGAGGGAGGGAAGGAGTACCTGTTGGTGGCAGAGGGAGGGAGGGAAGGAGTAGCTGTAAGTGGCAGAGAGAGAGAGGGAAGGAGTACCAGTTAGTGGCAGAGAGAGGGAGGGAGGGAGTACCTGTTAGTGGCAGAGGGAGGGAGGGAAGGAGTAGCTGTAAGTGGCAGAGAGAGAGAGGGAGGGAGTACCTGTGTGGCAGAGGGAGGGTGCGAGGGAGTACCTGTTAGTGGCAGAGAGAGGGAGGGAGGGAGTACCTGTTAGTGGCAGAGAGAGGGAGGGAAGGAGTACCTGTTAGTGGCAGAGAGAGGGAGGGAGGGAGTACCTGTTAGTGGCAGAGAGAGGGAGGGAAGGAGTACCTGTTGGTGGCAGAGGGAGGGAGGGAAGGAGTAGCTGTAAGTGGCAGAGAGAGAGAGGGAAGGAGTACCAGTTAGTGGCAGAGAGAGGGAGGGAGGGAGTACCTGTTAGTGGCAGAGGGAGGGAGGGAAGGAGTAGCTGTAAGTGGCAGAGAGAGAGAGGGAAGGAGTACCTGTTTTTGGCAGAGGGAGGGTGGGAGGGAGTACCTGTTAGTGGCAGAGAGAGGGAGGGAAGGAGTAGCTGTAAGTGGCAGAGAGAGAGAGGGAAGGAGTACCTGTTTTTGGCAGAGGGAGGGAGGGAAGGAGTACCTGTTAGTGGCAGAGAGAGGGAGGGAGGGAGTACCTGTTAGTGGCAGAGAGAGGGAGGGAAGGAGTACCAGTTAGTGGCAGAGGGTGGGAGGGAGTACCTGTGAGTGGCAGAGGGTGGGAGGGAGTACCTGTGAGTGGCAGAGGGTGGGAGGGAGTACCTGTGAGTGGCAGAGGGAGGGAGGGAGTACCTGTGAGATGCAGAGGGAGGGAGGGAGGGTGGTACCTGTTAGTGGCAGAGAGAGGGAGGGAGTACCTGTTAGTGGCAGAGAGAGGGAGGGAAGGAGTACCTGTGTGGCAGAGAGAGGGAGGGAGGGAGTACCTGTTAGTGGCAGAGAGAGGGAGGGAAGGAGTTCCTGTTAGTGGCAGAGGGAGGGAGGGAAGGAGTACCTGTGTGGCAGAGAGAGGGAGGGAAGGAGTTCCTGTTAGTGGCAGAGGGAGGGAGGGTGTACCTGTTGGTGGCAGAGGGAGGGAGGGAGGGTGTACCTGTTAGTGGCAGAGGGAGGGAGGGAGGGTGTACCTGTTAGTGGCAGAGGGAGGGAGGGTGTACCTGTTGGTGGCAGAGGGAGGGAGGGAGGGTGTACCTGTTAGTGGCAGAGGGAGGGAGGGTGTACCTGTTAGTGGCAGAGGGAGGGAGGGTGTACATGTTAGTGGCAGAGGGAGGGAGGGTGTACCTGTTAGTGGCAGAGGGAGGGAAGGAGTACCTGTTAGTGGCAGAGGGAGGGAGGGAGTACCTGTTAGTGGCAGAGGGAGGGAGGGAGGGAGTACCAGTTAGTGGCAGAGGGAGGGAGGGAGGGAGTACCAGTTAGTGGCAGAGGGAGGGAGGGAGGGAGTACCTGTTAGTGGCAGAGTGAGGGAGGGAAGGAGTACCTGTTAGTGGCAGAGTGAGGGAGGGAAGGAGTACCTGTTCGTGGCAGAGGGAGGAGGGAGGGATTACCTGTTAGTGGCAGACAGAGGGAGGGAGGGATTACCTGTTAGTGGCAGAGAGAGGGAGGGAGGGAGTACCTGTGAGTGGCAGAGGGTGGGAGGGAGTACCTGTGAGTGGCAGAGGGTGGGAGGGAGTACCTGTGAGTGGCAGAGGGTGGGAGGGAGTACCTGTGAGTGGCAGAGGGAGGGAGGGAGTACCTGTGAGATGCAGAGGGAGGGAGGGAGTACCTGTGAGATGCAGAGGGAGGGAAGGAGTACCTGTTAGTGGCAGAGAGAGGGTGGGAAGGAGTACCTGTTAGTGGCAGAGAGAGGGAGGGAAGGAGTACCTGCTAGTGGCAGAGCGAGGGAGGGAAGGAGTACCTGTTAGTGGCAAAGCGAGGGAGGGAAGGAGTACCAGTTAGTGGCAGAGGGAGGGAGGGAAGGAGTACCAGTTAGTGGCAGAGGGAGGGAGGGAAGGAGTACCAGTTAGTGGCAGAGGGAGGGAGGGAAGGAGTACCAGTTAGTGGCAGAGGGAGGGAGGGAGGGAGTACCTGTTAGTGGCAGAGAGAGGGAGGGAAGGAGTACCTGTTAGTGGCAGAGGGAGGGAGGGAAGGAGTACCTGTTAGTGGCAGAGGGTGGGAGGGAGTATCTGTGAGTGGCAGAGGGAGGGAGGGAGTACCTGTTAGTGGCAGAGAGAGGGAGGGAAGGAGTACCAGTTAGTGGCAGAGGGAGGGAGGGAAGGAGTACCAGTTAGTGGCAGAGGGAGGGAGGGAAGGAGTACCTGTTAGTGGCAGAGGGAGGGAGGGAAGGAGTACCTGTTAGTGGCAGAGAGTGAGGGAAGGAGTACCTGTTAGTGGCAGAGAGTGAGGGAAGGAGTACCTGTTAGTGGCAGAGAGAGAGGGAGGGAAGGAGTACCTGTTAGTGGCAGAGAGAGGGAGGGAGGGAGTACCTGTTAGTGGCAGAGAGAGGGAGGGAAGGAGTACCTGTTAGTGGCAGAGGGAGGGAGGGAAGGAGTACCTGTTAGTGGCAGAGGGAGGGAGGGAAGGAGTACCTGTTAGTGGCAGAGGGTGGGAGGGAGTACCTGTGAGTGGCAGAGAGAGGGAGGGAAGGAGTACCTGTTAGTGGCAGAGAGAGGGAGGGAGGGAGTACCTGTTAGTGGCAGAGAGAGGGAGGGAGGGAGTACCTGTTAGTGGCAGAGAGAGGGAGGGACGGAGTACCTGTTAGTGGCAGAGAGAGGGAGGGAGGGAGTACCTGTTAGTGGCAGAGGGAGGGAGGGAAGGAGTACCTGTTAGTGGCAGAGGGAGGGAGGGAAGGAGTACCTGTTAGTGGCAGAGGGAGGGAGGGAAGGAGTACCTGTTAGTGGCAGAGGGTGGGAGGGAGTACCTGTGAGTGGCAGAGAGAGAGAGGGAAGGAGTACCTGTTAGTGGCAGAGAGAGGGAGGGAGGGAGTACCTGTTAGTGGCAGAGAGAGGGAGGGAAGGAGTACCTGTTAGTGGCAGAGGGAGGGAGGGAAGGAGTACCTGTTAGTGGCAGAGGGTGGGAGGGAGTACCTGTGAGTGGCAGAGGGAGGGAGGGAGTACCTGTGAGATGCAGAGGGAGGGAAGGAGTACCTGTTAGTGGCAGAGAGAGGGTGGGAAGGAGTACCTGCTAGTGGCAGAGCGAGGGAGGGAAGGAGTACCTGTTAGTGGCAAAGCGAGGGAGGGAAGGAGTACCTGTTAGTGGCAGAGCGAGGGAGGGAAGGAGTACCTGTTAGTGGCAAAGCGAGGGAGGGAAGGAGTACCAGTTAGTGGCAAAGCGAGGGAGGGAAGGAGTACCAGTTAGTGGCAGAGGGAGGGAGGGAAGGAGTACCAGTTAGTGGCAGAGGGAGGGAGGGAAGGAGTACCAGTTAGTGGCAGAGGGAGGGAGGGAAGGAGTACCTGTGTGGCAGAGAGAGGGAGGGAAGGAGTTCCTGTTAGTGGCAGAGGGAGGGAGGGTGTACCTGTTGGTGGCAGAGGGAGGGAGGGAGGGTGTACCTGTTAGTGGCAGAGGGAGGGAGGGAGGGTGTACCTGTTAGTGGCAGAGGGAGGGAGGGTGTACCTGTTGGTGGCAGAGGGAGGGAGGGAGGGTGTACCTGTTAGTGGCAGAGGGAGGGAGGGTGTACCTGTTAGTGGCAGAGGGAGGGAGGGTGTACATGTTAGTGGCAGAGGGAGGGAGGGTGTACCTGTTAGTGGCAGAGGGAGGGAAGGAGTACCTGTTAGTGGCAGAGGGAGGGAGGGAGTACCTGTTAGTGGCAGAGGGAGGGAGGGAAGGAGTACCTGTTAGTGGCAGAGGGAGGGAGGGAGGGAGTACCTGTTAGTGGCAGAGTGAGGGAGGGAAGGAGTACCTGTTAGTGGCAGAGGGAGGGAGGGAAGGAGTACCTGTTCGTGGCAGAGGGAGGAGGGAGGGATTACCTGTTAGTGGCAGACAGAGGGAGGGAGGGATTACCTGTTAGTGGCAGAGAGAGGGAGGGAGGGAGTACCTGTTAGTGGCAGAGAGAGGGAGGGAGGGAGTACCTGTGAGTGGCAGAGGGAGGGAGGGAGTACCTGTTAGTGGCAGAGGGAGGGAGGGAAGGAGTACCTGTTAGTGGCAGAGGGTGGGAGGGAGTACCTGTGAGTGGCAGAGGGTGGGAGGGAGTACCTGTGAGTGGCAGAGGGAGGGAGGGAGTACCTGTGAGATGCAGAGGGAGGGAGGGAGGGAGTACCTGTTAGTGGCAGAGAGAGGGAGGGAAGGAGTACCTGTGTGGCAGAGAGAGGGAGGGAAGGAGTTCCTGTTAGTGGCAGAGGGAGGGAGGGAGGGAGTACCTGTTAGTGGCAGAGAGAGGGAGGGAGGGAGTACCTGTTAGTGGCAGAGAGAGGGAGGGAGGGAGTACCTGTTGGTGGCAGAGGGAGGGAGGGAAGGAGTACCTGTTGGTGGCAGAGGGAGGGAGGGAAGGAGTACCTGTTCGTGGCAGAGGGAGGGAGGGTGTACCTGTTAGTGGCAGAGGGAGGGAGGGTGTACCTGTTAGTGGCAGAGGGAGGGAGGATGTACCTGTTAGTGGCAGAGGGAGGGAAGGAGTACCTGTTAGTGGCAGAGGGAGGGAGGGAAAGAGCACCTGTTAGTGGCAGAGGGAGGGAGCGAAGGAGTACCTGTTAGTGGCAGAGGGAGGGAGGGAGTACCTGTTCGTGGCAGAGAGAGGGAGGGAGGGACTATCTCTTAGTGGCAGAGAGAGGGAGGGAGGGAGTACCTGTGAGTGGCAGTGGGTGGGAGGGAGTACCTGTTAGTGGCAGAGGGAGGGAGGGAGTACCTGTTAGTGGCAGAGAGAGTGAGGGAAGGAGTACCTGTTAATGGCAGAGAGAGAGGGAGGGAGTACCTGTGTGGCAGAGAGAGGGAGGGAGTACCTGTGTGGCAGAGAGAGGGAGGGAGTACCTGTGTGGCAGAGAGAGGGAGGGAGTACCTGTGTGGCAGAGAGAGGGAGGGAGTACCTGTGTGGCAGAGAGAGGGAGGGAAGGAGTTGCTGTTAGTGGCAGAGAGAGGGAGGGAGGGAGTACCTGTTAGTGGCAGAGAGAGGGAGGGAGGGAGTACCTGTTAGTGGCAGAGGGAGGGAGTACCTGTTAGTGGCAGAGGGAGGGAGTACCTGTTAGTGGCAGAGGGAGGGAGGGAGGGAGTACCTGTTCGTGTCAGAGGGAGGGAGGGAAGGAGTACCTGTTAGTGGCAGAGGGAGGGAGGGAAGGAGTACCTGTTAGTGGCAGAGGGAGGGAGGGAAGGAGTACCTGTTAGTGGCAGAGGGAGGGAGGGAAGGAGTACCTGTTAGTGGCAGAGGGAGGGAGGGAAGCAGTACCTGTTAGTGGCAGAGGGAGGGAGGGAGTACCTGTGAGTGGCAGAGGGTGGGAGGGAGGGAGTACCTGTGAGTGGCAGAGGGTGGGATGGAGTACCTGTGAGTGGCAGAGGGAGGGAGGGAGTACATGTTCGTGGCAGAGGGAGGGAGGGATTACCTGTTCGTGGCAGAGAGAGGGAGGGAGGGATTACCTGTTCGTGGCAGAGAGAGGGTGGGAGGGAGTACCTGTGAGTGGCAGAGGGTGGGAGGGAGTACCTGTGAGTGGCAGAGGGTGGGAGGGAGTACCTGTGAGTGGCAGAGGGTGGGAGGGAGTACATGTTCGTGGCAGAGGGAGGGAGCGAGTACCTGTTAGTGGCAGAGGGAGGGAGTACCTGTTAGTGGCAGAGGGAGGGGGTACCTGTTAGTGGCAGAGAGAGGGAGGGAGGGAGTACCTGTTAGTGGCAGAGGGAGGGAGGGAGTACCTGTTAGTGGCAGAGGGAGGGAGGGAAGGAGTACCTGTTAGTGGCAGAGGGAGGGAGGGAAGGAGTACCTGTTAGTGGCAGAGGGAGGGAGGGAAGGAGTACCTGTTAGTGGCAGAGGGAGGGAGGGAAGGAGTACCTGTTAGTGGCAGAGGGAGGGAGGGAAGGAGTACCTGTTAGTGGCAGAGGGAGGGAGGGAAGGAGTACCTGTTACTGGCAGAGGGAGGGAGGGAAGGAGTACCTGTTAGTGGCAGAGGGAGGGAGGGAAGGAGTACCTGTTAGTGGCAGAGAGAGGGAGGGAGGGAGTACCTGTGAGTGGCAGAGAGAGGGAGGGAGGGAGTACCTGTGAGTTGCAGAGGGAGGGAGGGAGTACCTGTGAGTGGCAGAGGGAGGGAGGGAGTACCTGTGAGTGGCAGAGGGAGGGAGGGAGGGAGTACCTGTGAGTGGCAGAGAGAGGGAGGGAGGGAGTACCTGTTAGTGGCAGAGAGAGGGAGGGAGGGAGTACCTGTTAGTGGCAGAGAGGGGGAGGGAAGGAGTACCTGTTAGTGGCAGAGAGAGGGAGGGAAGGAGTACCTGTTAGTGGCAGAGAGAGGGAGGGAGGGAGTACCTGTTAGTGGCAGAGGGAGGGAGGGAGTACCTGTGAGTGGCAGAGGGTGGGAGGGAGGGAGTACCTGTGAGTGGCAGAGGGTGGGATGGAGTACCTGTGAGTGGCAGAGGGAGGGAGGGAGTACCTGTGAGATGCAGAGGGAGGGAAGGAGTACCTGTTAGTGGCAGAGAGAGGGTGGGAAGGAGTACCTGCTAGTGGCAGAGCGAGGGAGGGAAGGAGTACCTGTTAGTGGCAAAGCGAGGGAGGGAAGGAGTACCTGTTAGTGGCAGAGCGAGGGAGGGAAGGAGTACCTGTTAGTGGCAAAGCGAGGGAGGGAAGGAGTACCAGTTAGTGGCAAAGCGAGGGAGGGAAGGAGTACCAGTTAGTGGCAGAGGGAGGGAGGGAAGGAGTACCAGTTAGTGGCAGAGGGAGGGAGGGAAGGAGTACCAGTTAGTGGCAGAGGGAGGGAGGGAAGGAGTACCTGTGTGGCAGAGAGAGGGAGGGAAGGAGTTCCTGTTAGTGGCAGAGGGAGGGAGGGTGTACCTGTTGGTGGCAGAGGGAGGGAGGGAGGGTGTACCTGTTAGTGGCAGAGGGAGGGAGGGAGGGTGTACCTGTTAGTGGCAGAGGGAGGGAGGGTGTACCTGTTGGTGGCAGAGGGAGGGAGGGAGGGTGTACCTGTTAGTGGCAGAGGGAGGGAGGGTGTACCTGTTAGTGGCAGAGGGAGGGAGGGTGTACATGTTAGTGGCAGAGGGAGGGAGGGTGTACCTGTTAGTGGCAGAGGGAGGGAAGGAGTACCTGTTAGTGGCAGAGGGAGGGAGGGAGTACCTGTTAGTGGCAGAGGGAGGGAGGGAAGGAGTACCTGTTAGTGGCAGAGGGAGGGAGGGAGGGAGTACCTGTTAGTGGCAGAGTGAGGGAGGGAAGGAGTACCTGTTAGTGGCAGAGGGAGGGAGGGAAGGAGTACCTGTTCGTGGCAGACAGAGGGAGGGAGGGAAGGAGTACCTGTTAGTGGCAGAGAGAGGGAGGGAGGGAGTACCTGTGAGTGGCAGAGGGTGGGAGGGAGTACCTGTGAGTGGCAGAGGGAGGGAGGGAGTACCTGTTAGTGGCAGAGGGAGGGAGGGAAGGAGTACCTGTTAGTGGCAGAGGGAGGGAGGGAAGGAGTACCTGTTAGTGGCAGAGGGTGGGAGGGAGTACCTGTGAGTGGCAGAGGGTGGGAGGGAGTACCTGTGAGTGGCAGAGGGAGGGAGGGAGTACCTGTGAGATGCAGAGGGAGGGAGGGAGGGAGTACCTGTTAGTGGCAGAGAGAGGGAGGGAAGGAGTACCTGTGTGGCAGAGAGAGGGAGGGAAGGAGTTCCTGTTAGTGGCAGAGGGAGGGAGGGAGGGAGTACCTGTTAGTGGCAGAGAGAGGGAGGGAGGGAGTACCTGTTAGTGGCAGAGAGAGGGAGGGAGGGAGTACCTGTTGGTGGCAGAGGGAGGGAGGGAAGGAGTACCTGTTGGTGGCAGAGGGAGGGAGGGAAGGAGTACCTGTTCGTGGCAGAGGGAGGGAGGGTGTACCTGTTAGTGGCAGAGGGAGGGAGGGTGTACCTGTTAGTGGCAGAGGGAGGGAGGATGTACCTGTTAGTGGCAGAGGGAGGGAAGGAGTACCTGTTAGTGGCAGAGGGAGGGAGGGAAAGAGCACCTGTTAGTGGCAGAGGGAGGGAGCGAAGGAGTACCTGTTAGTGGCAGAGGGAGGGAGGGAGTACCTGTTCGTGGCAGAGAGAGGGAGGGAGGGACTATCTCTTAGTGGCAGAGAGAGGGAGGGAGGGAGTACCTGTGAGTGGCAGTGGGTGGGAGGGAGTACCTGTTAGTGGCAGAGGGAGGGAGGGAGTACCTGTTAGTGGCAGAGAGAGTGAGGGAAGGAGTACCTGTTAATGGCAGAGAGAGAGGGAGGGAGTACCTGTGTGGCAGAGAGAGGGAGGGAGTACCTGTGTGGCAGAGAGAGGGAGGGAGTACCTGTGTGGCAGAGAGAGGGAGGGAGTACCTGTGTGGCAGAGAGAGGGAGGGAAGGAGTTGCTGTTAGTGGCAGAGAGAGGGAGGGAGGGAGTACCTGTTAGTGGCAGAGAGAGGGAGGGAGGGAGTACCTGTTAGTGGCAGAGGGAGGGAGTACCTGTTAGTGGCAGAGGGAGGGAGTACCTGTTAGTGGCAGAGGGAGGGAGTACCTGTTAGTGGCAGAGGGAGGGAGTACCTGTTAGTGGCAGAGGGAGGGAGGGAGGGAGTACCTGTTCGTGTCAGAGGGAGGGAGGGAAGGAGTACCTGTTAGTGGCAGAGGGAGGGAGGGAAGGAGTACCTGTTAGTGGCAGAGGGAGGGAGGGAAGGAGTACCTGTTAGTGGCAGAGGGAGGGAGGGAAGGAGTACCTGTTAGTGGCAGAGGGAGGGAGGGAAGCAGTACCTGTTAGTGGCAGAGGGAGGGAGGGAGTACCTGTGAGTGGCAGAGGGTGGGAGGGAGGGAGTACCTGTGAGTGGCAGAGGGTGGGATGGAGTACCTGTGAGTGGCAGAGGGAGGGAGGGAGTACATGTTCGTGGCAGAGGGAGGGAGGGATTACCTGTTCGTGGCAGAGAGAGGGAGGGAGGGATTACCTGTTCGTGGCAGAGAGAGGGAGGGAGGGAGTACCTGTGAGTGGCAGAGGGTGGGAGGGAGTACCTGTGAGTGGCAGAGGGTGGGAGGGAGTACCTGTGAGTGGCAGAGGGTGGGAGGGAGTACCTGTGAGTGGCAGAGGGTGGGAGGGAGTACCTGTGAGTGGCAGAGGGTGGGAGGGAGTACCTGTGAGTGGCAGAGGGTGGGAGGGAGTACATGTGAGTGGCAGAGGGAGGGAGGGAGGACATGTGAGTGGCAGAGGGAGGGAGGGAGTACATGTTCCTGGCAGAGGGAGGGAGGGAGGACATGTTCGTGGCAGAGGGAGGGAGGGAGTACATGTTCGTGGCAGAGGGAGGGAGGGAGTACATGTTCGTGGCAGAGGGAGGGAGGGAGTACATGTTGGTGGCAGAGGGAGGGAGGGAGTACATGTTCGTGGCAGAGGGAGGGAGGGAGTACATGTTCGTGGCAGAGGGAGGGAGGGAGTACATGTTCGTGGCAGAGGGAGGGAGGGAAGGAGTACCTGTTAGTGGCAGAGGGAGGGAGGGAAGGAGTACCTGTTAGTGGCAGAGGGAGGGAGGGAAGGAGTACCTGTTAGTGGCAGAGGGAGGGAGGGAAGGAGTACCTGTTAGTGGCAGAGGGAGGGAGGGAAGCAGTACCTGTTAGTGGCAGAGGGAGGGAGGGAGTACCTGTGAGTGGCAGAGGGTGGGAGGGAGGGAGTACCTGTGAGTGGCAGAGGGTGGGATGGAGTACCTGTGAGTGGCAGAGGGAGGGAGGGAGTACATGTTCGTGGCAGAGGGAGGGAGGGATTACCTGTTCGTGGCAGAGAGAGGGAGGGAGGGATTACCTGTTCGTGGCAGAGAGAGGGAGGGAGGGAGTACCTGTGAGTGGCAGAGGGTGGGAGGGAGTACCTGTGAGTGGCAGAGGGTGGGAGGGAGTACCTGTGAGTGGCAGAGGGTGGGAGGGAGTACCTGTGAGTGGCAGAGGGTGGGAGGGAGTACCTGTGAGTGGCAGAGGGTGGGAGGGAGTACCTGTGAGTGGCAGAGGGTGGGAGGGAGTACATGTGAGTGGCAGAGGGAGGGAGGGAGGACATGTGAGTGGCAGAGGGAGGGAGGGAGTACATGTTCCTGGCAGAGGGAGGGAGGGAGGACATGTTCGTGGCAGAGGGAGGGAGGGAGTACATGTTCGTGGCAGAGGGAGGGAGGGAGTACATGTTCGTGGCAGAGGGAGGGAGGGAGTACATGTTGGTGGCAGAGGGAGGGAGGGAGTACATGTTCGTGGCAGAGGGAGGGAGGGAGTACATGTTCGTGGCAGAGGGAGGGAGGGAGTACATGTTCGTGGCAGAGGGAGGGAGGGAGTACCTGTGAGTGGCAGAGGGAGGGAGGGAGTACCTGTGAGTGGCAGAGGGAGGGAGGGAGTACATGTTCGTGGCAGAGGGAGGGAGGGAGTACATGTTCGTGGCAGAGGGAGGGAGGCAGTACATGTTCGTGGCAGAGGGAGGGAGGCAGTACATGTTTGTGGCAGAGGGAGGGAGGGAGTACATGTTCGTGGCAGAGGGAGGGAGCGAGTACCTGTTAGTGGCAGAGGGAGGGAGTACCTGTTAGTGGCAGAGGGAGGGGGTACCTGTTAGTGGCAGAGAGAGGGAGGGAGGGAGTACCTGTTAGTGGCAGAGGGAGGGAGGGAGTACCTGTTAGTGGCAGAGGGAGGGAGGGAAGGAGTACCTGTTAGTGGCAGAGGGAGGGAGGGAAGGAGTACCTGTTAGTGGCAGAGGGAGGGAGGGAAGGAGTACCTGTTAGTGGCAGAGGGAGGGAGGGAAGGAGTACCTGTTAGTGGCAGAGGGAGGGAGGGAAGGAGTACCTGTTAGTGGCAGAGGGAGGGAGGGAAGGAGTACCTGTTACTGGCAGAGGGAGGGAGGGAAGGAGTACCTGTTAGTGGCAGAGGGAGGGAGGGAAGGAGTACCTGTTAGTGGCAGAGAGAGGGAGGGAGGGAGTACCTGTGAGTGGCAGAGAGAGGGAGGGAGGGAGTACCTGTGAGTTGCAGAGGGAGGGAGGGAGTACCTGTGAGTGGCAGAGGGAGGGAGGGAGTACCTGTGAGTGGCAGAGGGAGGGAGGGAGGGAGTACCTGTGAGTGGCAGAGAGAGGGAGGGAGGGAGTACCTGTTAGTGGCAGAGAGAGGGAGGGAGGGAGTACCTGTTAGTGGCAGAGAGGGGGAGGGAAGGAGTACCTGTTAGTGGCAGAGAGAGGGAGGGAAGGAGTACCTGTTAGTGGCAGAGAGAGGGAGGGAGGGAGTACCTGTTAGTGGCAGAGGGAGGGAGGGAGTACCTGTGAGTGGCAGAGGGTGGGAGGGAGGGAGTACCTGTGAGTGGCAGAGGGTGGGAGGGAGGGAGTACCTGTGAGTGGCAGAGGGTGGGATGGAGTACCTGTGAGTGGCAGAGGGAGGGAGGGAGTACCTGTGAGATGCAGAGGGAGGGAAGGAGTACCTGTTAGTGGCAGAGAGAGGGTGGGAAGGAGTACCTGCTAGTGGCAGAGCGAGGGAGGGAAGGAGTACCTGTTAGTGGCAAAGCGAGGGAGGGAAGGAGTACCTGTTAGTGGCAGAGCGAGGGAGGGAAGGAGTACCTGTTAGTGGCAAAGCGAGGGAGGGAAGGAGTACCAGTTAGTGGCAAAGCGAGGGAGGGAAGGAGTACCAGTTAGTGGCAGAGGGAGGGAGGGAAGGAGTACCAGTTAGTGGCAGAGGGAGGGAGGGAAGGAGTACCAGTTAGTGGCAGAGGGAGGGAGGGAAGGAGTACCTGTGTGGCAGAGAGAGGGAGGGAAGGAGTTCCTGTTAGTGGCAGAGGGAGGGAGGGTGTACCTGTTGGTGGCAGAGGGAGGGAGGGAGGGTGTACCTGTTAGTGGCAGAGGGAGGGAGGGAGGGTGTACCTGTTAGTGGCAGAGGGAGGGAGGGAGGGTGTACCTGTTAGTGGCAGAGGGAGGGAGGGTGTACCTGTTAGTGGCAGAGGGAGGGAGGGTGTACCTGTTAGTGGCAGAGGGAGGGAGGGTGTACCTGTTGGTGGCAGAGGGAGGGAGGGAGGGTGTACCTGTTAGTGGCAGAGGGAGGGAGGGTGTACCTGTTAGTGGCAGAGGGAGGGAGGGTGTACATGTTAGTGGCAGAGGGAGGGAGGGTGTACCTGTTAGTGGCAGAGGGAGGGAAGGAGTACCTGTTAGTGGCAGAGGGAGGGAGGGAGTACCTGTTAGTGGCAGAGGGAGGGAGGGAAGGAGTACCTGTTAGTGGCAGAGGGAGGGAGGGAGGGAGTACCTGTTAGTGGCAGAGTGAGGGAGGGAAGGAGTACCTGTTAGTGGCAGAGGGAGGGAGGGAAGGAGTACCTGTTAGTGGCAGAGAGAGGGAGGGAGGGAGTACCTGTGAGTGGCAGAGGGTGGGAGGGAGTACCTGTGAGTGGCAGAGGGTGGGAGGGAGTACCTGTGAGTGGCAGAGGGAGGGAGGGAGTACCTGTTAGTGGCAGAGGGAGGGAGGGAAGGAGTACCTGTTAGTGGCAGAGGGAGGGAGGGAAGGAGTACCTGTTAGTGGCAGAGGGTGGGAGGGAGTACCTGTGAGTGGCAGAGGGTGGGAGGGAGTACCTGTGAGTGGCAGAGGGAGGGAGGGAGTACCTGTGAGATGCAGAGGGAGGGAGGGAGGGAGTACCTGTTAGTGGCAGAGAGAGGGAGGGAAGGAGTACCTGTGTGGCAGAGAGAGGGAGGGAAGGAGTTCCTGTTAGTGGCAGAGGGAGGGAGGGAGGGAGTACCTGTTAGTGGCAGAGAGAGGGAGGGAGGGAGTACCTGTTAGTGGCAGAGAGAGGGAGGGAGGGAGTACCTGTTGGTGGCAGAGGGAGGGAGGGAAGGAGTACCTGTTGGTGGCAGAGGGAGGGAGGGAAGGAGTACCTGTTCGTGGCAGAGGGAGGGAGGGTGTACCTGTTAGTGGCAGAGGGAGGGAGGGTGTACCTGTTAGTGGCAGAGGGAGGGAGGATGTACCTGTTAGTGGCAGAGGGAGGGAAGGAGTACCTGTTAGTGGCAGAGGGAGGGAGGGAAAGAGCACCTGTTAGTGGCAGAGGGAGGGAGCGAAGGAGTACCTGTTAGTGGCAGAGGGAGGGAGGGAGTACCTGTTCGTGGCAGAGAGAGGGAGGGAGGGACTATCTCTTAGTGGCAGAGAGAGGGAGGGAGGGAGTACCTGTGAGTGGCAGTGGGTGGGAGGGAGTACCTGTTAGTGGCAGAGGGAGGGAGGGAGTACCTGTTAGTGGCAGAGAGAGTGAGGGAAGGAGTACCTGTTAATGGCAGAGAGAGAGGGAGGGAGTACCTGTGTGGCAGAGAGAGGGAGGGAGTACCTGTGTGGCAGAGAGAGGGAGGGAGTACCTGTGTGGCAGAGAGAGGGAGGGAGTACCTGTGTGGCAGAGAGAGGGAGGGAGTACCTGTGTGGCAGAGAGAGGGAGGTAAGGAGTTGCTGTTAGTGGCAGAGAGAGGGAGGGAGGGAGTACCTGTTAGTGGCAGAGGGAGGGAGGGAGTACATGTTGGTGGCAGAGGGAGGGAGGGAGTACATGTTCGTGGCAGAGGGAGGGAGGGAGTACATGTTCGTGGCAGAGGGAGGGAGGGAGTACATGTTCGTGGCAGAGGGAGGGAGGGAGTACCTGTGAGTGGCAGAGGGAGGGAGGGAGTACCTGTGAGTGGCAGAGGGAGGGAGGGAGTACCTGTGAGTGGCAGAGGGAGGGAGGGAGTACCTGTGAGTGGCAGAGGGAGGGAGGGAGTACATGTTCGTGGCAGAGGGAGGGAGGCAGTACATGTTCGTGGCAGAGGGAGGGAGGCAGTACATGTTTGTGGCAGAGGGAGGGAGGGAGTACATGTTCGTGGCAGAGGGAGGGAGCGAGTACCTGTTAGTGGCAGAGGGAGGGAGTACCTGTTAGTGGCAGAGGGAGGGGGTACCTGTTAGTGGCAGAGAGAGGGAGGGAGGGAGTACCTGTTAGTGGCAGAGGGAGGGAGGGAGTACCTGTTAGTGGCAGAGGGAGGGAGGGAAGGAGTACCTGTTAGTGGCAGAGGGAGGGAGGGAAGGAGTACCTGTTAGTGGCAGAGGGAGGGAGGGAAGGAGTACCTGTTAGTGGCAGAGGGAGGGAGGGAAGGAGTACCTGTTAGTGGCAGAGGGAGGGAGGGAAGGAGTACCTGTTACTGGCAGAGGGAGGGAGGGAAGGAGTACCTGTTAGTGGCAGAGGGAGGGAGGGAAGGAGTACCTGTTAGTGGCAGAGAGAGGGAGGGAGGGAGTACCTGTGAGTGGCAGAGAGAGGGAGGGAGGGAGTACCTGTGAGTTGCAGAGGGAGGGAGGGAGTACCTGTGAGTGGCAGAGGGAGGGAGGGAGTACCTGTGAGTGGCAGAGGGAGGGAGGGAGGGAGTACCTGTGAGTGGCAGAGAGAGGGAGGGAGGGAGTACCTGTTAGTGGCAGAGAGAGGGAGGGAGGGAGTACCTGTTAGTGGCAGAGAGGGGGAGGGAAGGAGTACCTGTTAGTGGCAGAGAGAGGGAGGGAAGGAGTACCTCTTAGTGGCAGAGAGAGGGAGGGAGGGAGTACCTGTTAGTGGCAGAGGGAGGGAGGGAGTACCTGTGAGTGGCAGAGGGTGGGAGGGAGGGAGTACCTGTGAGTGGCAGAGGGTGGGATGGAGTACCTGTGAGTGGCAGAGGGAGGGAGGGAGTACATGTTCGTGGCAGAGGGAGGGAGGGAGTACCTGTGAGTGGCAGAGAGAGGGAGGGAGGGATTACCTGTTCGTGGCAGAGAGAGGGAGGGAGGGAGTACCTGTGAGTGGCAGAGGGTGGGAGGGAGTACCTGTGAGTGGCAGAGGGTGGGAGGGAGTACCTGTGAGTGGCAGAGGGTGGGAGGGAGTACCTGTGAGTGGCAGAGGGTGGGAGGGAGTACCTGTGAGTGGCAGAGGGAGGGAGGGAGTACATGTGAGTGGCAGAGGGAGGGAGGGAGGACATGTGAGTGGCAGAGGGAGGGAGGGAGGACATGTGAGTGGCAGAGGGTGGGAGGGAGTACATGTTCCTGGCAGAGGGAGGGAGGGAGTACATGTTCCTGGCAGAGGGAGGGAGGGAGTACATGTTCGTGGCAGAGGGAGGGAGGGAGTACATGTTCGTGGCAGAGGGAGGGAGGGAGTACATGTTCGTGGCAGAGGGAGGGAGGGAGTACATGTTCGTGGCAGAGGGAGGGAGGGAGTACCTGTTCGTGGCAGAGGGAGGGAGGGAGTACCTGTGAGTGGCAGAGGGAGGGAGGGAGTACATGTTCGTGGCAGAGGGAGGGAGGCAGTACCTGTTAGTGGCAGAGGGAGGGAGTACCTGTTAGTGGCAGAGGGAGGGAGTACCTGTTAGTGGCAGAGGGAGGGGGTACCTGTTAGTGGCAGAGAGAGGGAGGGAGGGAGTACCTGTTAGTGGCAGAGGGAGTGAGGGAAGGAGTACCTGTTAGTGGCAGAGGGAGGGAGGGAAGGAGTACCTGTTAGTGGCAGAGGGAGGGAGGGAAGGAGTACCTGTTAGTGGCAGAGGGAGGGAGGGAAGGAGTACCTGTTAGTGGCAGAGGGAGGGAGGGAAGGAGTACCTGTTAGTGGCAGAGGGAGGGAGGGAAGGAGTACCTGTTAGTGGCAGAGGGAGGGAGGGAAGGAGTACCTGTTAGTGGCAGAGGGAGGGAGGGAAGGAGTACCTGTTAGTGGCAGAGAGAGGGAGGGAGGGAGTACCTGTGAGTGGCAGAGAGAGGGAGGGAGGGAGTACCTGTGAGTGGCAGAGGGAGGGAGGGAGTACCTGTGAGTGGCAGAGGGAGGGAGGGAGTACCTGTGAGTGGCAGAGGGAGGGAGGGAGGGAGTACCTGTGAGTGGCAGAGAGAGGGAGGGAGGGAGTACCTGTTAGTGGCAGAGAGAGGGAGGGAGGGAGTACCTGTTAGTGGCAGAGAGGGGGAGGGAAGGAGTACCTGTTAGTGGCAGAGAGAGGGAGGGAGGGAGTACCTGTTAGTGGCAGAGAGGGGGAGGGAAGGAGTACCTGTTAGTGGCAGAGAGAGGGAGGGAGGGAGTACCTGTTAGTGGCAGAGAGGGGGAGGGAGGGAGTACCTGTTAGTGGCAGAGAAAGGGAGGGAGTACCTGTTAGTGGCAGAGGGAGGGAGGGAAGGATTACCGGTTAGTGGCAGAGAGAGGGAGGGAAGGAGTACCTGTTCGTGGCAAAGGGAGGGAGTACCTGTGAGTGGCAGAGGGTGGGAGGGAGTACCTGTGAGTGGCAGAGGGTTGGAGGGAGTACCTGTGAGTGGCAGAGGGAGGGAGGGAGTACCTGTGAGTGGCAGAGGGAGGGAGGGAGTACCTGTGAGTGGCAGAGGGAGGGAGGGAGTACCTGTGAGTGGCAGAGGGAGGGAGGGAGTACCTGTGAGTGGCAGAGGGAGGGAGGGAGTACCTGTGAGTGGCAGAGGGAGGGAGGGAGTACCTGTGAGTGGCAGAGGGAGGGAGGGAGTACCTGTGAGTGGCAGAGGGAGGGAGGGAGTACCTGTGAGTGGCAGAGGGAGGGAGGGAGAACCTGTGAGTGGCAGAGGGAGGGAGGGAGAACCTGTGAGTGGCAGAGGGAGGGAGGGAGAACCTGTGAGTGGCAGAGGGAGGGAGGGAGAACCTGTGAGTGGCAGAGGGAGGGAGGGAGAACCTGTGAGTGGCAGAGGGAGGGAGGGAGTACCTGTGAGTGGCAGAGGGAGGGAGGGAGTACCTGTGAGTGGCAGAGGGAGGGAGGGAGTCCCTGTGAGTGGCAGAGGGAGGGAGGGAGTCCCTGTGAGTGGCAGAGGGAGGGAGGGAGTCCCTGTGAGTGGCAGAGGGAGGGAGGGAGTCCCTGTGAGTGGCAGAGGGAGGGAGGGAGTCCCTGTGAGTGGCAGAGGGAGGGAGGGAGTACCTGTGAGTGGCAGAGGGAGGGAGGGAGTACCTGTGAGTGGCTGAGGGAGGGAGGGAGTACCTGTGAGTGGCAGAGGGAGGGAGGGAGTACCTGTGAGTGGCAGTGGGAGGGAGGGAGTACCTGTGAGTGGCAGTGGGAGGGAGGGAGTACCTGTGAGTGGCAGAGGGAGGGAGGGAGTACATGTTAGGGCAGAGAGAGGCAGGGAGTATATGTTAGTGGCAGAGAGAGGGAGGGAAGGAGTACCTGTTAATGGCAGAGAGAGGGAGGTAGGGAGTACCTGTGTGGCAGAGAGAGGGAGGGAAGGAGTTCCTGTTAGTGGCAGAGGGAGGGAGGGAAGGAGTACCTGTTAGTGGCAGAGGGAGGGAGGGAAGGAGTACCTGTTAGTGGCAGAGGGAGGGAGGGAAGGAGTACCTGTTAGTGGCAGAGGGAGGGAGGGAAGGAGTACCTGTTAGTGGCAGAGGGAGGGAGGGAGGGAGTACCTGTTAGTGGCAGAGGGAGGGAGTACCTGTTAGTGGCAGAGGGAGGGAGTACCTGTTAGTGGCAGAGGGAGGGAGTACCTGTTAGTGGCAGAGGGAGGGAGGGAAGGAGTACCTGTTAGTGGCAGAGGGAGGGAGGGAAGGAGTACCTGTTAGTGGCAGAGGGAAGGAGGGAAGCAGTACCTGTTAGTGGCAGAGGGAGGGAGGGAGTACCTGTGAGTGGCAGAGGGTGGGAGGGAGGGAGTACCTGTGAGTGGCAGAGGGTGGGATGGAGTACCTGTGTGTGGCAGAGGGAGGGAGGGAGTACATGTTCGTGGCAGAGGGAGGGAGGGATTACCTGTTCGTGGCAGAGAGAGGGAGGGAGGGATTACCTGTTCGTGGCAGAGAGAGGGAGGGAGGGAGTACCTGTGAGTGGCAGAGGGTGGGAGGGAGGGAGTACCTGTGAGTGGCAGAGGGTGGGATGGAGTACCTGTGAGTGGCAGAGGGAGGGAGGGAGTACATGTTCGTGGCAGAGGGAGGGAGGGATTACCTGTTCGTGGCAGAGAGAGGGAGGGAGGGAGTACCTGTGAGTGGCAGAGGGTGGGAGGGAGTACCTGTGAGTGGCAGAGGGTGGGAGGGAGTACCTGTGAGTGGCAGAGGGTGGGAGGGAGTACCTGTGAGTGGCAGAGGGTGGGAGGGAGTACCTGTGAGTGGCAGAGGGTGGGAGGGAGTACATGTGAGTGGCAGAGGGAGGGAGGGAGGACATGTGAGTGGCAGAGGGAGGGAGGGAGTACATGTTCCTGGCAGAGGGAGGGAGGGAGTACATGTTCGTGGCAGAGGGAGGGAGGGAGTACATGTTCGTGGCAGAGGGAGGGAGGGAGTACATGTTCGTGGCAGAGGGAGGGAGGGAGTACATGTTGGTGGCAGAGGGAGGGAGGGAGTACATGTTGGTGGCAGAGGGAGGGAGGGAGTACATGTTCGTGGCAGAGGGAGGGAGGGAGTACATGTTCGTGGCAGAGGGAGGGAGGGAGTACATGTTCGTGGCAGAGGGAGGGAGGGAGTACCTGTGAGTGGCAGAGGGAGGGAGGGAGTACCTGTGAGTGGCAGAGGGAGGGAGGGAGTACATGTTCGTGGCAGAGGGAGGGAGGCAGTACATGTTCGTGGCAGAGGGAGGGAGGGAGTACATGTTCGTGGCAGAGGGAGGGAGGGAGTACCTGTTAGTGGCAGAGGGAGGGAGTACCTGTTAGTGGCAGAGGGAGGGAGTACCTGTTAGTGGCAGAGAGAGGGAGGGAGGGAGTACCTGTTAGTGGCAGAGGGAGGGAGGGAGTACCTGTTAGTGGCAGAGGGAGGGAGGGAAGGAGTACCTGTTAGTGGCAGAGGGAGGGAGGGAAGGAGTACCTGTTAGTGGCAGAGGGAGGGAGGGAAGGAGTACCTGTTAGTGGCAGAGGGAGGGAGGGAAGGAGTACCTGTTAGTGGCAGAGGGAGGGAGGGAAGGAGTACCTGTTAGTGGCAGAGGGAGGGAGGGAAGGAGTACCTGTTACTGGCAGAGGGAGGGAGGGAAGGAGTACCTGTTAGTGGCAGAGGGAGGGAGGGAAGGAGTACCTGTTAGTGGCAGAGGGAGGGAGGGAAGGAGTACCTGTTAGTGGCAGAGAGAGGGAGGGAGGGAGTACCTGTGAGTGGCAGAGAGAGGGAGGGAGGGAGTACCTGTGAGTGGCAGAGAGAGGGAGGGAGGGAGTACCTGTGAGTGGCAGAGGGAGGGAGGGAGTACCTGTGAGTGGCAGAGGGAGGGAGGGAGTACCTGTGAGTGGCAGAGGGAGGGAGGGAGTACCTGTGAGTGGCAGAGGGAGGGAGGGAGGGAGTACCTGTGAGTGGCAGAGGGAGGGAGGGAGGGAGTACCTGTGAGTGGCAGAGAGAGGGAGGGAGGGAGTACCTGTTAGTGGCAGAGAGGGGGAGGGAAGGAGTACCTGTTAGTGGCAGAGAGAGGGAGGGAGGGAGTACCTGTTAGTGGCAGAGAGGGGGAGGGAAGGAGTACCTGTTAGTGGCAGAGAGAGGGAGGGAAGGAGTACCTGTTAGTGGCAGAGAGAGGGAGGGAGGGAGTACCTGTTAGTGGCAGAGGGAGGGAGGGATTACCTGTTCGTGGCAGAGAGAGGGAGGGAGGGAGTACCTGTGAGTGGCAGAGGGTGGGAGGGAGTACCTGTGAGTGGCAGAGGGTGGGAGGGAGTACCTGTGAGTGGCAGAGGGTGGGAGGGAGTACCTGTGAGTGGCAGAGGGAGGGAGGGAGTACCTGTGAGTGGCAGAGGGAGGGAGGGAGTACCTGTGAGTGGCAGAGGGAGGGAGGGAGGGAGTACCTGTGAGTGGCAGAGAGAGGGAGGGAGGGAGTACCTGTTAGTGGCAGAGAGAGGGAGGGAGGGAGTACCTGTTAGTGGCAGAGAGGGGGAGGGAAGGAGTACCTGTTAGTGGCAGAGAGGGGGAGGGAAGGAGTACCTGTTAGTGGCAGAGAGGGGGAGGGAAGGAGTACCTGTTAGTGGCAGAGGGAGGGAGGGAAGGATTACCGGTTAGTGGCAGAGAGAGGGAGGGAGGGAGTACCTGTTAGTGGCAGAGAGGGGGAGGGAGGGAGTACCTGTTAGTGGCAGAGGGAGGGAGGGAAGGATTACCGGTTAGTGGCAGAGAGAGGGAGGGAGGGAGTACCTGTTAGTGGCAGAGAAAGGGAGGGAGTACCTGTTAGTGGCAGAGGGAGGGAGGGAAGGATTACCGGTTAGTGGCAGAGAGGGGGAGGGAAGGAGTACCTGTTAGTGGCAGAGAGGGGGAGGGAAGGAGTACCTGTTAGTGGCAGAGGGCGGGAGGGAAGGATTACCGGTTAGTGGCAGAGAGAGGGAGGGAGGGAGTACCTGTTAGTGGCAGAGAAAGGGAGGGAGTACCTGTTAGTGGCAGAGGGAGGGAGGGAAGGATTACCGGTTAGTGGCAGAGAGAGGGAGGGAAGGAGTACCTGTTCGTGGCAAAGGGAGGGAGTACCTGTGAGTGGCAGAGGGTTGGAGGGAGTACCTGTGAGTGGCAGAGGGAGGGAGGGAGTACCTGTGAGTGGCAGAGGGAGGGAGGGAGTACCTGTGAGTGGCAGAGGGAGGGAGGGAGTACCTGTGAGTGGCAGAGGGAGGGAGGGAGTACCTGTGAGTGGCAGAGGGAGGGAGGGAGTACCTGTGAGTGGCAGAGGGAGGGAGGGAGTACCTGTGAGTGGCAGAGGGAGGGAGGGAGTACCTGTGAGTGGCAGAGGGAGGGAGGGAGTACCTGTGAGTGGCAGAGGGAGGGAGGGAGTACCTGTGAGTGGCAGAGGGAGGGAGGGAGTACCTGTGAGTGGCAGAGGGAGGGAGGGAGTACCTGTGAGTGGCAGAGGGAGGGAGGGAGAACCTGTGAATGGCAGAGGGAGGGAGGGAGTACCTGTGAGTGGCAGAGGGAGGGAGGGAGTCCCTGAGAGTGGCAGAGGGAGGGAGGGAGTCCCTGTGAGTGGCAGAGGGAGGGAGGGAGTCCCTGTGAGTGGCAGAGGGAGGGAGGGAGTACCTGTGAGTGGCAGAGGGAGGGAGGGAGTACCTGTGAGTGGCTGAGGGAGGGAGGGAGTACCTGTGAGTGGCAGAGGGAGGGAGGGAGTACCTGTGAGTGGCAGTGGGAGGGAGGGAGTACCTGTGAGTGGCAGTGGGAGGGAGGGAGTACATGTTAGGGCAGAGAGAGGGAGGGAGTATATGTTAGTGGCAGAGAGAGGGAGGGAAGGAGTACCTGTTAATGGCAGAGAGAGGGAGGGAGGGAGTACCTGTGTGGCAGAGAGAGGGAGGGAAGGAGTTCCTGTTAGTGGCAGAGGGAGGGAGGGAGTACCTGTTAGTGGCAGAGAGAGGGAGGGAGGGAGTGCCTGTTCGAGGCAGAGAGAGGGAGAGAAGGAGTACCTGTCAGTGGCAGAGAGAGGGAGGGAGTACCTGTTCGTGGCAGAGAGAGGAAGGGAGTACCTGATCGTGGCAGAGGGAGGGAGGGAAGGAGTACCTGTTAGTGGCAGAGAGAGGGAGGGAAGGAGTACCTGTTAGTGGCAGAGAGAGGGAGGGAAGGAGTACCTGTTAGTGGCAGAGAGAGGGAGGGAAGGAGTACCTGTTGATGGCAGAGAGAGAGGGAGGGAGTACCTGTGTGGCAGAGAGAGGGAGGGAAGGAGTTGCTGTTAGTGGCAGAGGGTGGGAGGGAGTACCTGTGAGTGGCAGAGGGTGGGAGGGAGTACCTGTGAGTGGCAGAGGGTGGGAGGGAGTACCTGTGAGTGGCAGAGGGAGGGAGGGAGTACATGTGAGTGGCAGAGGGAGGGAGGGAGGACATGTTCCTGGCAGAGGGAGGGAGGGAGTACATGTTCCTGGCAGAGGGAGGGAGGGAGTACATGTTCCTGGCAGAGGGAGGGAGGGAGTACATGTTCGTGGCAGAGGGAGGGAGGGAGTACATGTTCGTGGCAGAGGGAGGGAGGGAGTACCTGTGAGTGGCAGAGGGAGGGAGGGAGTACATGTTCGTGGCAGAGGGAGGGAGGCAGTACATGTTAGTGGCAGAGGGAGGGAGCGAGTACCTGTTAGTGGCAGAGAGGGAGGGAGTACCTGTTAGTGGCAGAGGGAGGGAGTACCTGTTAGTGGCAGAGGGAGGGAGTACCTGTTAGTGGCAGAGGGAGGGGGTACCTGTTAGTGGCAGAGAGAGGGAGGGAGGGAGTACCTGTTAGTGGCAGAGGGAGGGAGTACCTGTTAGTGGCAGAGGGAGGGAGTACCTGTTAGTGGCAGAGGGAGGGGGTACCTGTTAGTGGCAGAGGGAGGGAGGGAAGGAGTACCTGTTAGTGGCAGAGGGAGGGAGGGAAGGAGTACCTGTTAGTGGCAGAGGGAGGGAGGGAAGGAGTACCTGTTAGTGGCAGAGGGAGGGAGGGAAGGAGTACCTGTTAGTGGCAGAGGGAGGGAGGGAAGGAGTACCTGTTAGTGGCAGAGGGAGGGAGGGAAGGAGTACCTGTTAGTGGCAGAGGGAGGGAGGGAAGGAGTACCTGTTAGTGGCAGAGAGAGGGAGGGAGGGAGTACCTGTAAGTGGCAGAGAGAGGGAGGGAGGGAGTACCTGTGAGTGGCAGAGGGAGGGAGGGAGTACCTGTGAGTGGCAGAGGGAGGGAGGGAGTACCTGTGAGTGGCAGAGGGAGGGAGGGAGTACCTGTTAGTGGCAGAGAGAGGGAGGGAGGGAGTACCTGTTAGTGGCAGAGAGGGGGAGGGAAGGAGTACCTGTTAGTGGCAGAGAGGGGGAGGGAAGGAGTACCTGTTAGTGGCAGAGGGAGGGAGGGAAGGATTACCTGTTAGTGGCAGAGAGGGGGAGGGAGGGAGTACCTGTTAGTGGCAGAGGGAGGGAGGGAAGGATTACCGGTTAGTGGCAGAGAGAGGGAGGGAGGGAGTACCTGTTAGTGGCAGAGAAAGGGAGGGAGTACCTGTTAGTGGCAGAGAGAGGGAGGGAGGGAGTACCTGTTAGTGGCAGAGAGGGGGAGGGAAGGAGTACCTGTTAGTGGCAGAGAGGGGGAGGGAAGGAGTACCTGTTAGTGGCAGAGGGAGGGAGGGAAGGATTACCGGTTAGTGGCAGAGAGAGGGAGGGAGGGAGTACCTGTTAGTGGCAGAGAGGGGGAGGGAGGGAGTACCTGTTAGTGGCAGAGGGAGGGAGGGAAGGATTACCGGTTAGTGGCAGAGAGAGGGAGGGAGGGAGTACCTGTTAGTGGCAGAGAAAGGGAGGGAGTACCTGTTAGTGGCAGAGGGAGGGAGGGAAGGATTACCGGTTAGTGGCAGAGAGAGGGAGGGAAGGAGTACCTGTTAGTGGCAGAGAGGGGGAGGGAAGGAGTACCTGTTCGTGGCAGAGGGAGGGAGGGAAGGATTACCGGTTAGTGGCAGAGAGAGGGAGGGAGGGAGTACCTGTTAGTGGCAGAGAAAGGGAGGGAGTACCTGTTAGTGGCAGAGGGAGGGAGGGAAGGATTACCGGTTAGTGGCAGAGAGAGGGAGGGAAGGAGTACCTGTTCGTGGCAAAGGGAGGGAGTACCTGTGAGTGGCAGAGGGTGGGAGGGAGTACCTGTGAGTGGCAGAGGGTTGGAGGGAGTACCTGTGAGTGGCAGAGGGAGGGAGGGAGTACCTGTGAGTGGCAGAGGGAGGGAGGGAGTACCTGTGAGTGGCAGAGGGAGGGAGGGAGTACTTGTGAGTGGCAGAGGGAGGGAGGGAGTACCTGTGAGTGGCAGAGGGAGGGAGGGAGTACCTGTGAGTGGCAGAGGGAGGGAGGGAGTACCTGTGAGTGGCAGAGGGAGGGAGGGAGTACCTGTGAGTGGCAGAGGGAGGGAGGGAGAACCTGTGAATGGCAGAGGGAGGGAGGGAGTACCTGTGAGTGGCAGAGGGAGGGAGGGAGTCCCTGTGAGTGGCAGAGGGAGGGAGGGAGTCCCTGTGAGTAGCAGAGGGAGGGAGGGAGTCCCTGTGAGTGGCAGAGGGAGGGAGGGAGTACCTGTGAGTGGCAGAGGGAGGGAGGGAGTACCTGTGAGTGGCTGAGGGAGGGAGGGAGTACCTGTGAGTGGCTGAGGGAGGGAGGGAGTACCTGTGAGTGGCAGTGGGAGGGAGGGAGTACCTGTGAGTGGCAGAGGGAGGGAGGGAGTACATGTTAGGGCAGAGAGAGGGAGGGAGTATATGTTAGTGGCAGAGAGAGGGAGGGAAGGAGTACCTGTTAATGGCAGAGAGAGGGAGGGAGGGAGTACCTGTGTGGCAGAGAGAGGGAGGGAAGGAGTTCCTGTTAGTGGCAGAGGGAGGGAGGGAGTACCTGTTAGTGGCAGAGAGAGGGAGGGAGGGAGTGCCTTTTCGAGGCAGAGAGAGGGAGAGAAGGAGTACCTGTTAGTGGCAGAGAGAGGGAGGGAGGAAGTCCCTGTTCGTGGCAGAGAGAGGAAGGGAGTACCTGATCGTGGCAGAGGGAGGGAGGGAAGGAGTACCTGTTAGTGGCAGAGAGAGGGAGGGAAGGAGTACCTGTTAGTGGCAGAGAGAGGGAGGGAAGGAGTACCTGTTGATGGCAGAGAGAGAGGGAGGGAGTACCTGTGTGGCAGAGAGAGGGAGGGAGTACCTGTGTGGCAGAGAGAGGGAGGGAAGGAGTTGCTGTTAGTGGCAGAGAGAGGGAGGGAGGGAGTACCTGTTAGTGGCAGAGGGAGGGAGGGAGGGAGTACCTGTTAGTGGCAGAGGGAGGGAGGGAGTACCTGTTAGTGGCAGAGGGAGAGAGTACCTGTTAGTGGCAGAGGGTGGGAGGGAGGGAGTACCTGTTAGTGTCAGAGGGAGGGAGGGAAGGAGTACCTGTTAGTGGCAGAGGGAGGGAGGGAGTACCTGTTAGTGGCAGAGAGAGGGAGGGAGGGAGTGCCTGTTCGAGGCAGAGAGAGGGAGAGAAGGAGTACCTGTTAGTGGCAGAGAGAGGGAGGGAGGAAGTCCCTGTTAGTGGCAGAGAGGGGGAGGGAAGGAGTACCTGTTAGTGGCAGAGAGGGGGAGGGAAGGAGTACCTGTTAGTGGCAGAGGGAGGGAGGGAAGCAGTACCTGTTAGTGGCAGAGGGAGGGAGGGAGGCAGTACCTGTGAGTGGCAGAGGGTGGGAGGGAGAGAGTACCTGTGAGTGGCAGAGGGTGGGATGGAGTACCTGTGAGTGGCAGAGGGAGGGAGGGAGTACATGTTCGTGGCAGAGGGAGGGAGTACATGTTCGTGGCAGAGGGAGGGAGGGAGTACATGTTCGTGGCAGAGGGAGGGAGGGAGTACATGTTCGTGGCAGAGGGAGGGAGGGAGTACATGTGAGTGGCAGAGGGAGGGAGGGAGTACATGTGAGTGGCAGAGGGAGGGAGGGAGTACATGTGAGTGGCAGAGGGAGGGAGGGAGTACATGTGAGTGGCAGAGGGAGGGAGGGAGTACATGTTCGTGGCAGAGGGAGGGAGGGAGTACATGTTCGTGGCAGAGGGAGGGAGGGAGTACATGTTAGTGAGGGAGGGAGGGAGTACATGTTAGTGAGGGAGGGAGGGAGTACATGTTCGTGGCAGAGGGAGGGAGGGAGTACATGTTCGTGGCAGAGGGAGGGAGGGAGTACTTGTGAGTGGCAGAGGGAGGGAGGGAGTACCTGTGAGTGGCAGAGGGAGGGAGGGAGTACCTGTGAGTGGCAGAGGGAGGGAGGGAGTACCTGTGAGTGGCAGAGGGAGGGAGGGAGTACCTGTGAGTGGCAGAGGGAGGGAGGGAGGGAGTACCTGTGAGTGGCAGAGGGAGGGAGGGAGTACCTGTGAGTGGCAGAGGGAGGGAGGGAGTACCTGTGAGTGGCAGAGGGAGGGAGGGAGTACCTGTGAGTGGCAGAGGGAGGGAGGGAGTACCTGTGAGTGGCAGAGGGAGGGAGGGTGGTACCTGTTAGTGGCAGAGAGAGGGAGGGAAGGAGTACCT
Source organism: Heterodontus francisci (assembly GCF_036365525.1). NCBI lineage: Eukaryota > Metazoa > Chordata > Chondrichthyes > Heterodontiformes > Heterodontidae > Heterodontus > Heterodontus francisci. The sequence continues at coordinate 19,817 of NW_027140836.1, read as the reverse complement.
GTTAGTGGCAGAGAGAGGGAGGGAGGGAGTACCTGTGTGGCAGAGAGAGGGAGGGAAGGAGTTCCTGTTAGTGGCAGAGAGAGGGAGGGAAGGAGTACCTGTTAGTGGCAGGGAGAGAGAGGGAGGGAGTACCTGATCGTGGCAGAGGGAGGGAGGGAAGGAGTACCTGTTAGTGGCAGAGAGAGGGAGGGAAGGAGTACCTGTTAGTGGCAGAGGGAGGGAGGGAGTACCTGTTAGTGGCAGAGAAAGGGAGGGAGTACCTGTTAGTGGCAGAGAGAGGTAGGGAAGGAGTACCTGTTAGTGGCAGAGAAAGGGAGGGAGTACCTGTGAGTGGCAGAGGGAGGGAGGGAGTACCTGTGAGTGGCAGAGGGAGGGAGGGTGGTACCTGTTAGTGGCAGAGAGAGGGAGGGAAGGAGTACCTGTTAGTGGCAGAGAAAGGGAGGGAGTACCTGTTAGTGGCAGAGAGAGGGAGGGAAGGAGTACCTGTTAGTGGCAGAGAAAGGGAGGGAGTACCTGTGAGTGGCAGAGGGAGGGAGGGAGTACCTGTGAGTGGCAGAGGGAGGGAGGGTGGTACCTGTTAGTGGCAGAGAAAGGGAGGGAGTACCTGTTAGTGGCAGAGAGAGGGAGGGAAGGAGTACCTGTTCGTGGCAGAGAGAGGGTGGGAGGGAGTACCTGTGAGTGGCAGAGGGTGGGAGGGAGTACCTGTGAGTGGCAGAGGGAGGGAGGGAGTACCTGTGAGTGGCAGAGGGAGGGAGGGAGTACCTGTGAGTGGCAGAGGGAGGGAGTACCTGTGAGTGGCAGAGGGAGGGAGGGAGTACCTGTGAGTGGCAGAGGGAGGGAGGGAGTACCTGTTCGTGGCAGAGGGAGGGAGGGAGTACCTGTTCGTGGCAGAGGGAGGGAGGGAGTACCTGTTCGTGGCAGAGGGAGGGAGGGAGTACCTGTTAGTGGCAGAGAGAGGGAGAGAGGGAGTACCTGTTAGTGACAGAAGGAGGGAGGGAGTACCTGTTAGTGGCAGAGGGAGGGGGTACCTGTGAGTGGCAGAGGGTGGGAGGGAGTACCTGTTAGTGGCAGAGAGAGTGAGGGAAGGAGTACCTGTTAATGGCAGAGAGAGAGGGAGGGAGTACCTGTGTGGCAGAGAGAGGGAGGGAAGGAGTTGCTGTTAGTGGCAGAGAGAGGGAGGGAGGGAGTACCTGTTCGTGGCAGAGAGAGGGAGGGAGGGAGTACCTGTTAGTGGCAGAGGGAGGGAGGGAGTACCTGTTAGTGGCAGAGGGAGGGAGTACCTGTTAGTGTCAGAGGGAGGGAGGGAAGGAGTACCTGTTAGTTTCAGAGGGAGGGAGGAAAGGAGTACCTGTTAGTGTCAGATGGAGGGAGGGAAGGAGTACCTGTTCGTGGCAGAGAGAGGGAGGGAGGGAGTACCTGTGAGTGGCAGAGGGTGGGAGGGAGTACCTGTTAGTGGCAGAGGGAGGGAGGGAGTACCTGTTAGTGGCAGAGGCAGGGGGTACCTGTTAGTGGCAGAGAGAGGGAGGGAGGGAGTATCTTTTAGTGGCAGAGGGAGGGAGGGAAGGAGTACCTGTTAGTGGCAGAGGGAGGGAGGGAAGGAGTACCTGTTAGTGGCAGAGGGAGGGAGGGAGTACCTGTTAGTGGCAGAGGGAGGGAGGGAGTACCTGTTAGTGGCAGAGGGAGGGGGTACCTGTTAGTGGCAGAGAGAGGGAGGGAGGGAGTACCTTTTAGTGGCAGAGGGAGGGAGGGAAGGAGTACCTGTTAGTGTCAGATGGAGGGAGGGAAGGAGTACCTGTTAGTGGCAGAGGGAGGGAGGGAAGGAGTACCTGTTAGTGGCAGAGGGAGGGAGGGAAGGAGTACCTGTTAGTGGCAGAGGGAGGGAGGGAAGGAGTAGCTGTTAGTGGCAGAGGGAGGGAGGGAAGGAGTACCTGTTAGTGGCAGAGGGAGGGAGGGAAGGAGTAACTGTTAGTGGCAGAGGGAGGGAGGGAGGGAGTACCTGTTCGTGGCAGAGGGAGGGAGGGAGGGATTACCTGTTAGTGGCAGAGAGAGGGAGGGAGGGATTACCTGTGAGTGGCAGAGGGTGGGAGGGAGTACCTGTGAGTGGCAGAGGGAGGGAGGGAGTACATGTTCGTGGCAGAGGGAGGGAGGGTGTACCTGTGAGTGGCAGAGAGAGGGAGGGAGGGATTACCTGTTCGTGGCAGAGAGAGGGAGGGAGGGAGTACCTGTGAGTGGCAGAGGGTGGGAGGGAGTACCTGTGAGTGGCAGAGGGAGGGAGGGAGTACATGTGAGTGGCAGTGGGAGGGAGGGAGTACATGTTCGTGGCAGAGGGAGGGAGGGAGTACATGTTCGTGGCAGAGGGAGGGAGGGAGTACATGTTCGTGGCAGAGGGAGGGAGGGAGTACCTTTTGAGTGCCAGAGGGAGGGAGGGAGTACATGTTCGTGGCAGAGGGAGGGAGGGAGTACATGTTCGTGGCAGAGGGAGGGAGGGAGTACCTGTTAGTGGCAGAGAGGGAGGGAGTACATGTTCGTGGCAGAGGGAGGGAGGGAGTACATGTTCGTGGCAGAGGGAGGGAGGGAGTACCTGTTAGTGGCAGAGAGTGAGGGAAGGAGTACCTGTTAGTGGCAGAGAGAGAGGGAGGGAGTTCCTGTTAGTGGCAGAGAGAGGGAGGGAGGGAGTACCTGTTAGTGGCAGAGAGAGGGAGGGAGGGAGTACCTGTTAGTGGCAGAGAGAGGGAGGGAGGGAGTACCTGTTAGTGGCAGAGGTAGGGAGGGAGTACCTGTTAGTGGCAGAGGGAGGGAGGGAGTACCTGTTAGTGGCAGAGGGAGGGGGTACCTGTTAGTGGCAGAGAGAGGGAGGGAGGGAGTACCTGTTAGTGGCAGAGGGAGGGAGGGAAGGAGTACCTGTTAGTGGCAGAGGGAGGGAGGGAGTACCTGTGAGTGACAGAGGGAGGGAGGGAAGGAGTACCTGTTAGTGGCAGAGGGAGGGAGGGAAGGAGTACCTGTTAGTGGCGGAGGGTGGGAAGGAGTACCTGTGAGTGGCAGAGGGAGGGAGGGAGTACCTGTGAGTGGCAGAGTGAGGGAGGGAGTACCTGTGAGTGGCAGAGGGAGGGAGGGAGTACCTGTTAGTGGCAGAGGTAGGGAGGGAGTACCTGTTAGTGGCAGAGGGAGGGAGGGAGTACCTGTTAGTGGCAGAGGGAGGGGGTACCTGTTAGTGGCAGAGAGAGGGAGGGAGGGAGTACCTGTTAGTGGCAGAGGGAGGGAGGGAAGGAGTACCTGTTAGTGGCAGAGGGAGGGAGGGAAGGAGTACCTGTTAGTGGCGGAGGGTGGGAAGGAGTACCTGTGAGTGGCAGAGGGAGGGAGGGAGTACCTGTGAGTGGCAGAGCGAGGGAGGGAGTACCTGTGAGTGGCGGAGGGAGGGAGGGTGTACCTGTGAGTGGCAGAGGGAGGGAGGGAGTACCTGTGAGTGGCAGAGGGAGGGAGGGAGTACCTGTGAGTGGCAGAGGGAGGGAGGGAGTACCTGTTAGTGGCAGAGAAAGGGAGGGAGGGAGTTCCTGTTAGTGGCAGAGAGGGGGAGGGAAGGAGTACCTGTTTGTGGCAGAGGGAGGGAGGGAAGGAGTACCTGTTAGTGTCAGATGGAGGGAGGGAAGGAGTACCTGTTAGTGGCAGAGGGAGGGAGGGAAGGAGTACCTGTTAGTGGCAGAGGGAGGGAGGGAGGGAGTACCTGTTAGTGGCAGAGGGAGGGAGGGAGTACCTGTTAGTGGCAGAGGGAGGGGGTACCTGTTAGTGGCAGAGAGAGGGAGGGAGGGAGTACCTTTTAGTGGCAGAGGGAGGGAGGGAAGGAGTACCTGTTAGTGTCAGATGGAGGGAGGGAAGGAGTACCTGTTAGTGGCAGAGGGAGGGAGGGAAGGAGTACCTGTTAGTGGCAGAGGGAGGGAGGGAAGGAGTAGCTGTTAGTGGCAGAGGGAGGGAGGGAAGGAGTAGCTGTTAGTGGCAGAGGGAGGGAGGGAAGGAGTACCTGTTAGTGGCAGAGGGAGGGAGGGAAGGAGTAACTGTTCGTGGCAGAGGGAGGGAGGGAGGGAGTACCTGTTCGTGGCAGAGGGAGGGAGGGAGGGATTACCTGTTAGTGGCAGAGAGAGGGAGGGAGGGAGTACCTGTGAGTGGCAGAGGGTGGGAGGGAGTACCTGTGAGTGGCAGAGGGAGGGAGGGAGTACATGTTCGTGGCAGAGGGAGGGAGGGTGTACCTGTGAGTGGCAGAGAGAGGGAGGGAGGGATTACCTGTTCGTGGCAGAGAGAGGGAGGGAGGGAGTACCTGTGAGTGGCAGAGGGTGGGAGGGAGTACCTGTGAGTGGCAGAGGGAGGGAGGGAGTACATGTGAGTGGCAGTGGGAGGGAGGGAGTACATGTGAGTGGCAGTGGGAGGGAGGGAGTACATGTGAGTGGCAGAGGGAGGGAGGGAGTACATGTTCGTGGCAGAGGGAGGGAGGGAGTACATGTTCGTGGCAGAGTGAGGGAGGGAGTACATGTTCGTGGCAGAGTGAGGGAGGGAGTACATGTTCGTGGCAGAGGGAGGGAGGGAGTACCTTTTGAGTGCCAGAGGGAGGGAGGGAGTACATGTTCGTGGCAGAGGGAGGGAGGGTGTACATGTTCGTGGCAGAGGGAGGGAGGGAGTACCTGTTAGTGGCAGAGGGAGGGAGGGAGTACATGTTCGTGGCAGAGGGAGGGAGGGAGTACATGTTCGTGGCAGAGGGAGGGAGGGAGTACCTGTTAGTGGCAGAGAGGGAGGGAAGGAGTACCTGTTAGTGGCAGAGAGAGAGGGAGGGAGGGAGTTCCTGTTAGTGGAAGAGAGAGGGAGGGAGGGAGTACCTGTTAGTGGCAGAGGTAGGGAGGGAGTACCTGTTCGTGGCAGAGGGAGGGAGGGAGGGAGTACCTGTTAGTGGCAGAGGGAGGGAGGGAAGGAGTACCTGTTAGTGGCAGAGGGAGGGAGGGAGTACCTGTGAGTGACAGAGGGAGGGAGGGAAGGAGTACCTGTTAGTGGCAGAGGGAGGGTGGGAAGGAGTACCTGTGAGTGGCAGAGGGAGGGAGGGAGTACCTGTGAGTGGCAGAGCGAGGGAGGGAGTACCTGTGAGTGGCAGAGGGAGGGAGGGTGTACCTGTGAGTGGCAGAGGGAGGGAGGGAGTACCTGTGAGTGGCAGAGGGAGGGAGGGAGTACCTGTGAGTGGCAGAGGGAGGGAGGGAGTACCTGTGAGTGGCAGAGGGAGGGAGGGAGTACCTGTTAGTGGCAGAGAAAGGGAGGGAGGGAGTTCCTGTTAGTGGCAGAGAGGGGGAGGGAAGGAGTACATGTTCGTGGCAGAGGGAGGGAGGGAGTACCTTTTGAGTGCCAGAGGGAGGGAGGGAGTACATGTTCGTGGCAGAGGGAGGGAGGGAGTACATGTTCGTGGCAGAGGGAGGGAGGGAGTACCTGTTAGTGGCAGAGAGGGAGGGAGTACATGTTCGTGGCAGAGGGAGGGAGGGAGTACATGTTCGTGGCAGAGGGAGGGAGGGAGTACCTGTTAGTGGCAGAGAGGGAGGGAGTACCTGTTAGTGGCAGAGAGTGAGGGAAGGAGTACCTGTTAGTGGCAGAGAGAGAGGGAGGGAGTACCTGTTAGTGGCAGAGAGAGGGAGGGAGGGAGTACCTGTTAGTGGCAGAGGGAGGGAGGGAGTACCTGTTAGTGGCAGAGGGAGGGAGGGAGTACCTGTTAGTGGCAGAGGGAGGGGGTACCTGTTAGTGGCAGAGAGAGGGAGGGAGGGAGTACCTGTTAGTGGCAGAGGGAGGGAGGGAAGGAGTACCTGTTAGTGGCAGAGGGAGGGAGGGAGTACCTGTGAGTGACAGAGGGAGGGAGGGAAGGAGTACCTGTTAGTGGCAGAGGGAGGGAGGGAAGGAGTACCTGTTAGTGGCGGAGGGTGGGAAGGAGTACCTGTGAGTGGCAGAGGGAGGGAGGGAGTACCTGTGAGTGGCGGAGCGAGGGAGGGAGTACCTGTGAGTGGCGGAGGGAGGGAGGGAGTACCTGTGAGTGGCAGAGGGAGGGAGGGAGTACCTGTGAGTGGCAGAGGGAGGGAGGGAGTACCTGTGAGTGGCAGAGGGAGGGAGGGAGTACCTGTGAGTGGCAGAGAAAGGGAGGGAGGGAGTTCCTGTTAGTGGCAGAGAAAGGGAGGGAGGGAGTTCCTGTTAGTGGCAGAGAGGGGGAGGGAAGGAGTACCTGTTAGTGGCAGAGAGAGGGAGGGAGGGAGTACCTGTTTGTGGCAGAGAGGGGGAGGGAAGGAGTACCTGTTAGTGGCAGAGAGAGGGAGGGAGGGAGTCCCTGTTCGTGGCAGAGAGAGGGAGGGAGTCCCTGTTGGTGGCAGAGAGAGGGAGGGAGTCCCTGTTGGTGGCAGAGAGAGGGAGGGAAGGAGTACCTGTTAGTGGCAGAGAGAGGGAGGGAAGGAGTACCTGTTAGTGGCAGAGAGAGGGAGGGAGTACCTGTTAGTGGCAGAGAAAGGGAGGGAGTACCTGTTAGTGGCAGAGGGAGGGAGGGAAGGATTACCTGTTAGTGGCAGAGAGAGGGAGGGAAGGAGTACCTGTTAGTGGCAGAGAGAGGGAGGGAAGGAGTACCTGTTCGTGGCAAAGGGAAGGAGTACCTGTTCGTGGCAAAGGGAGGGAGTACCTGTGAGTGACAGAGGTTTGGAGGGAGTACCTGTGAGTGGCAGAGGTTTGGAGGGAGTACCTGTGAGTGGCAGAGGGAGGGAGGGAGTACCTGTGAGTGATGGAGGGAGGGAGTACCTGTGAGTGATGGAGGGAGGGAGTACCTGTGAGTGATGGAGGGAGGGAGTACCTGTGAGTGACGGAGGGAGGGAGTACCTGTGAGTGACGGAGGGAGGGAGTACCTGTGAGTGACGGAGGGAGGGAGTACCTGTGAGTGGCAGAGGGAGGGAGGGAGTACCTGTGAGTGGCAGAGGGAGGGAGGGAGTACCTGTGAGTGGCAGAGGGAGGGAGGGAGTACCTGTGAGTGGCAGAGGGAGGGAGGGAGTACCTGTGAGTGGCAGAGGGAGGGAGGGAGTACATGTTAGTGGCAGAGGGAGGGAGGGAGTACCTGTTAGTGGCAGAGAGAGGGAGGGAGGGTGGTACCAGTTGGTGGCAGAGAGAGGGAGGGAGTATATGTTAGTGGCAGAGAGAGGGAGGGAAGGAGTACCTGTTAGTGGCAGAGAGAGGGAGGGAGGGAGTACCTGTGTGGCACAGAGAGGGAGGGAAGGAGTTTCTGTGAGTGGCAGAGAGAGGGAGGGAGGGAGTACCTGTTAGTGGCAGAGAGAGGGAGGGAAGGAGTGCCTGTTCGTGGCAGAGAGAGGGAGGGAAGGAGAACCTGTTAGTGGCAGAGAGAGGGAGGGAGGAAGTCCCTGTTCATGGCAGAGGGAGGGAGGGAAGGAGTACCTGACAGTGGCAGAGGGAGGGAGGGAAGGAGTACCTGTTAGTGGCAGAGAGAGGGAGGGAGGGAGTACCTGTTAGTGGCAGAGAGGGGGAGGGAAGGAGTACCTGTTAGTGGCAGAGAGAGGGAGGGAGGGAGTACCTGTTAGTGGCAGAGAAAGGGAGGGAGTACCTGTTAGTGGCGGAGGGAGGGAGGGAAGGAGTACCTGTTAGTGGCAGAGAGAGGGAGGGAAGGAGTACCTGTTAGTGGCAGAGAGAGGGAGGGAAGGAGTACCTGTTCGTGGCAGAGAGAGGGAGGGAGGGAGTACCTGTGAGTGGCAGAGGGAGGGAGGGAGTACCTGTGAGTGGCAGAGGGAGGGAGGGAGTACATGTGAGTGGCAGAGGGAGGGAGGGAGTACCTGTGAGTGGCAGAGGGAGGGAGGGAGTACCTGTGAGTGGCAGAGGGAGGGAGGGAGTACATGTTGGTGGCAGAGGGAGGGAGGGACTACATGTTGGTGGCAGAGGGAGGGAGGGAGTACATGTTAGTGGCAGAGGGAGGGAGGGAGTACATGTTAGTGGCAGAGGGAGGGAGGGAGTACCTGTTAGTGGCAGAGAGAGGGAGGGAGGGAGTACCTGTTAGTGACAGAAGGAGGGAGGGAGTACCTGTTAGTGGCAGAGGGAGGGGGTACCTGTTAGTGGCAGAGGGAGGGAGTGAAGGAGTACCTGTTAGTGGCGGAGGGAGGGAGGGAAGGAGTACCTGTTAGTGGCAGAGGGAGGGAGGGAAGGAAGGAGTACCTGTTAGTGGCAGAGAGAGGGAGGGAGGGATTTCCTGTTCGTGGCAGAGATAGGGTGGGAGGGAGTACCTGTGAGTGGCAGAGGGTGGGAGGGAGTACCTGTGAGTGGCAGAGGGAATGGAGGGAGTACCTGTGAGTGGCAGAGGGAATGGAGGGAGTACCTGTGAGTGGCAGAGGGAATGGAGGGAGTACCTGTGAGTGGCAGAGGGAGGGAGGGAGTACATGTTAGTGGCAGAGGGAGGGAGGGAGTACCTGTTAGTGACAGAAGGAGGGAGGGAGTACCTGTTAGTGGCAGAGAGAGGGAGGGAAGGAGTTCCTGTTAGTGGCAGAGGGAGGGAGGGAGTACCTGTTAGTGGCAGAGAGAGGGAGGGTGGGAGTACCTGTTAGTCGCAGAGAGAGGGAGGGAAGGAGTACCTGTTAGTGGCAGAGAGAGGGAGGGAAGGAGTACCTGTTAGTGGCAGAGTGAGGGAGGGAAGGAGTACCTGTTAGTGGCAGAGAGAGGGAGGGAAGGAGTACCTGTTAGTGGCAGAGAGAGGGAGGGAAGGAGTACCTGTTAGTGGCAGAGAGAGGGAGGGAAGGAGTACCTGTTAGTGGCAGAGAGAGGGAGGGAAGGAGTACCTGTTCGTGGCAGAGAGAGGGAGGGAGGGAGTACCTGTGAGTGGCAGAGGGTGGGAGGGAGTACCTGTGAGTGGCAGAGGGAGGGAGGGAGTAAGTACCTGTGCGTGGCAGAGGGAGGGAGGGAGTACCTGTGAGTGGCAGAGGGAGGGAGGGAGTACCTGTGAGTGGCAGAGGGAGGGAGAGAGTACCTGTGAGTGGCAGAGGGAGGGAGGGAGTACCTGTGAGTGGCAGAGGGAGGGAGGGAGTACATGTTCGTGGCAGAGGGAGGGAGGGAGTACATGTTCGTGGCAGAGGGAGGGAGGGAGTACCTGTTAGTGGCAGAGAGAGGGAGGGAAGGAGTTCCTGTTAGTGGCAGAGAGAGGGAGAGAGGGAGTACCTGTTAGTGACAGAAGGAGGGAGGGAAGGAGTTCCTGTTAGTGGCAGAGAGAGGGAGAGAGGGAGTACCTGTTAGTGGCAGAGGGAGGGGGTACCTGTTAGTGGCAGAGAGAGGGAGGGAAGGAGTTCCTGTTAGTGGCAGAGAGAGGGAGAGAGGGAGTACCTGTTAGTGGCAGAGGGAGGGGGTACCTGTGAGTGGCAGAGGGTGGGAGGGAGTACCTGTTAGTCGCAGAGGGAGGGAGGGAGTACCTGTTAGTGGCAGAGAGAGTGAGGGAAGGAGTACCTGTTAATGGCAGAGAGAGAGGGAGGGAGTATCTGTGTGGCAGAGAGAGGGAGGGAAGGAGTACCTGTTAATGGCAGAGAGAGAGGGAGGGAGTACCTGTGTGGCAGAGAGAGGGAGGGAAGGAGTTGCTGTTAGTGGCAGAGAGAGGGAGGGAGGGAGTACCTGTTCGTGGCAGAGAGAGGGAGGGAGGGAGTACCTGTTAGTGGCAGAGGGAGGGAGGGAGTACCTGTTAGTGGCAGAGGGAGGGAGTACCTGTTAGTGTCAGAGGGAGGGAGGGAAGGAGTACCTGTTAGTGGCAGAGAGAGGGAGAGAGGGAGTACCTGTTAGTGACAGAAGGAGGGAGGGAGTACCTGTGAGTGGCAGAGGGTGGGAGGGAGTACCTGTTAGTGGCAGAGGGAGGGAGGGAGTACCTGTTAGTGGCAGAGAGAGTGAGGGAAGGAGTACCTGTTAATGGCAGAGAGAGATGGAGGGAGTACCTGTGTGGCAGAGAGAGGGAGGGAGTACCTGTTAGTGGCAGAGAGAGTGAGGGAAGGAGTACCTGTTAATGGCAGAGAGAGAGGGAGGGAGTACCTGTGTGGCAGAGAGAGGGAGGGAAGGAGTTGCTGTTAGTGGCAGAGAGAGGGAGGGAGGGAGTACCTGTTAGTGGCAGAGGGAGGGAGGGAGGGAGTACCTGTTAGTGGCAGAGGGAGGGAGGGAGTACCTGTTAGTGGCAGAGGGAGGGAGTACCTGTTAGTGTCAGAGGGAGGGAGGGAAGGAGTACCTGTTAGTGTCAGATGGAGGGAGGGAAAGAGTACCTGTTAGTGGCAGAGGGAGGGAGGGAAGGAGTACCTGTTAGTGGCAGAGGGAGGGAGGGAGGGAGTACCTGTTCGTGGCAGAGGGAGGGAGGGAGGGATTACCTGTTAGTGGCAGAGAGAGGGAGGGAGTACCTGTGAGTGGCAGAGGGTGGGAGGGAGTACCTGTGAGTGGCAGAGGGTGGGAGGGAGTACCTGTTAGTGGCAGAGGGAGGGAGGGAGTACCTGTTAGTGGCAGAGGGAGGGAGGGAGTACCTGTTAGTGGCAGAGGGAGGGGGTACCTGTTAGTGGCAGAGAGAGGGAGGGAGGGAGTACCTGTTAGTGGCAGAGGGAGGGAGGGAAGGAGTACCTGTTAGTGTCAGATGGAGGGAGGGAAGGAGTACCTGTTAGTGTCAGATGGAGGGAGGGAAGGAGTACCTGTTAGTGGCAGAGGGAGGGAGGGAAGGAGTACCTGTTAGTGGCAGAGGGAGGGAGGGAAGGAGTACCTGTTAGTGGCAGAGGGAGGGAGGGAAGGAGTACCTGTTAGTGGCAGAGGGAGGGAGGGAAGGAGTACCTGTTAGTGGCAGAGGGAGGGAGGGAAGGAGTAACTGTTAGTGGCAGAGGGAGGGAGGGAGGGAGTACCTGTTCGTGGCAGAGGGAGGGAGGGAGGGATTACCTGTTAGTGGCAGAGAGAGGGAGGGAGGGAGTACCTGTGAGTGGCAGAGGGTGGGAGGGAGTACCTGTGAGTGGCAGAGGGAGGGAGGGAGTACATGTTCGTGGCAGAGAGAGGGAGGGAGGGAGTACCTGTGAGTGGCAGAGGGAGGGAGGGAGTACCTGTGAGTGGCAGAGGGAGGGAGGGAGTACATGTGAGTGGCAGAGGGAGGGAGGGAGTACATGTGAGTGGCAGAGGGAGGGAGGGAGTACATGTGAGTGGCAGAGGGAGGGAGGGAGTACATGTGAGTGGCAGAGGGAGGGAGGGAGTACATGTGAGTGGCAGAGGGAGGGAGGGAGTACATGTGAGTGGCAGAGGGAGGGAGGGAGTACATGTGAGTGGCAGAGGGAGGGAGGGAGTACATGTGAGTGGCAGAGGGAGGGAGGGAGTACATGTGAGTGGCAGAGGGAGGGAGGGAGTACATGTGAGTGGCAGAGGGAGGGAGGGAGTACATGTGAGTGGCAGAGGGAGGGAGGGAGTACATGTTCGTGGCAGAGGGAGGGAGGGAGTACATGTTCGTGGCAGAGGGAGGGAGGGAGTACATGTTCGTGGCAGAGGGATGGAGGGATTACATGTTCGTGGCAGAGGGAGGGAGGGAGTACCTTTTGAGTGCCAGAGGGAGGGAGGGAGTACATGTTCGTGGCAGAGGGAGGGAGGGAGTACATGTTCGTGGCAGAGGGAGGGAGGGAGTACCTGTTAGTGGCAGAGAGGGAGGGAGTACCTGTTAGTGGCAGAGAGTGAGGGAAGGAGTACCTGTGTGGCAGAGAGAGGGAGGGAGGGAGTTCCTGTTAGTGGCAGAGAGAGGGAGGGAGGGAGTACCTGTTAGTGGCAGAGGTAGGGAGGGTGTACCTGTTAGTGGCAGAGGGAGGGAGGGAGGGAGTACCTGTTAGTGGCAGAGGGAGGGAGGGAGTACCTGTTAGTGGCAGAGGGAGGGAGGGAGTACCTGTTAGTGGCAGAGAGAGGGAGGGAAGGAGTACCTGTTAGTGGCAGAGGGAGGGAGGGAGGGAGTACCTGTTAGTGGCAGAGGGAGGGAGGGAAGGAGTACCTGTTAGTGGCAGAGGGAGGGAGGGAAGGAGTACCTGTTAGTGGCAGAGGGAGGGAGGGAAGGAGTACCTGTTAGTGGCGGAGGGAGGGAAGGAGTACCTGTGAGTGGCAGAGGGAGGGAGGGAGTACCTGTGAGTGGCAGAGGGAGGGAGGGAGTACCTGTGAGTGGCAGAGAAAGGGAGGGAGGGAGTTCCTGTTAGTGGCAGAGAAAGGGAGGGAGGGAGTTCCTGTTAGTGGCAGAGAGGGGGAGGGAAGGAGTACCTGTTAGTGGCAGAGAGAGGGAGGGAGGGAGTACCTGTTAGTGGCAGAGAGAGGGAGGGAGGGAGTCCCTGTTCGTGGCAGAGAGAGGGAGGGAGTCCCTGTTCGTGGCAGAGAGAGGGAGGGAGTACCTGTTAGTGGCAGAGGGAGGCAGGGAAGGAGTACCTGTTAGTGGCAGAGAGTGGGAGGGAAGGAGTACCTGTTAGTGGCAGAGAAAGGGAGGGAGTACCTGTTAGTGGCAGAGAGGGGGAGGGAAGGAGTACCTGTTCGTGGCAAAGGGAGGGAGTACCTGTGAGTGGCAGAGAAAGGGAGGGAGTACCTGTTAGTGGCAGAGGGAGGGAGGGAAGGAGTACCTGTTAGTGGCAGAGAGAGGGAGGGAAGGAGTACCTGTTCGTGGCAAAGGGAAGGAGTACCTGTGAGTGACAGAGGGAGGGAGGGAGTACCTGTGAGTGGCAGAGGGTTGGAGGGAGTACCTGTGAGTGGCAGAGGGAGGGAGGGAGTACCTGTGAGTGACAGAGGGAGGGAGGGAGTACCTGTGAGTGGCAGAGGGAGGGAGGGAGTACCTGTGAGTGGCAGAGGGAGGGAGGGAGTACCTGTGAGTGGCAGAGGGAGGGAGGGAGTACCTGTGAGTGACAGAGGGAGGGAGGGAGTACCTGTGAGTGGCAGAGGGAGGGAGGGAGTACCTGTGAGTGGCAGAGGGAGGGAGGGAGTACCTGTGAGTGGCAGAGGGAGGGAGGGAGTACCTGTGAGTGGCAGAGGGAGGGAGGGAGTACCTGTTAGTGGCAGAGGGAGGGAGGGAGTATATGTTAGTGGCAGAGAGAGGGAGGGAAGGAGTACCTGTTAGTCGCAGAGAGAGGGAGGGAAGGAGTACCTGTTAGTGGCAGAGAGAGGGAGGGAGGGAGTACCTGTTAGTGGCAGAGAGAGGGTGGGAGGGAGTACCTGTTAGTGGCAGAGAAAGGGAGGGAGTACCTGTTAGTGGCAGAGAAAGGGAGGGAGTACCTGTTAGTGGCAGAGAAAGGGAGGGAGTACCTGTTAGTGGCAGAGAAAGGGAGGGAGTACCTGTTAGTGGCAGAGAAAGGGAGGGAGTACCTGTTAGTGGCAGAGGGAGGGAGGGAGTACCTGTTAGTGGCAGAGAGAGGGAGGGAAGGAGTACCTGTTAGTGGCAGAGAGAGGGAGGGAAGGAGTACCTGTTAGTGGCAGAGAGAGGGAGGGAAGGAGTACCTGTTCGTGGCAGAGAGAGGGAGGGAAGGAGTACCTGTTAGTGGCAGAGAGAGGGAGGGAAGGAGTACCTGTTCGTGGCAGAGAGAGGGAGGGAAGGAGTACCTGTTAGTGGCAGAGAGAGGGAGGGAAGGAGTACCTGTTAGTGGCAGAGGGAGGGAGGGAGTACCTGTGAGTGGCAGAGGGAGGGAGGGAGTACATGTTGGTGGCAGAGGGAGGGAGGGAGTACATGTTGGTGGCAGAGGGAGGGAGGGAGTACATGTTGGTGGCAGAGGGAGGGAGGGAGTACATGTTAGTGGCAGAGGGAGGGAGGGAGTACATGTTACTGGCAGAGGGAGGGAGGGAGTACCTGTTAGTGGCAGAGAGAGTGAGGGAGTACCTGTTAGTGGCAGAGAGGGAGGGAGGGAGTACCTGTTAGTGACAGAAGGAGGGAGGGAGTACCTGTTAGTGGCAGAGGGAGGGGGTACCTGTTAGTGGCAGAGGGAGGGAGTGAAGGAGTACCTGTTAGTGGCGGAGGGAGGGAGGGAAGGAGTACCTGTTAGTGGCGGAGGGAGGGAGGGAAGGAAGGAGTACCTGTTAGTGGCAGAGAGCGGGAGGGAGGGATTACCTGTTAGTGGCAGAGAGAGGGTGGGAGGGAGTACCTGTGAGTGGCAGAGGGTGGGAGGGAGTACCTGAGAGTGGCAGAGGGTTGGAGGGAGTACCTGTGAGTGGCAGAGGGAATGGAGGGAGTACCTGTGAGTGGCAGAGGGAATGGAGGGAGTACCTGTGAGTGGCAGAGGGAGGGAGGGAGTACATGTTAGTGGCAGAGGGAGGGAGGGAGTACATGTTAGTGGCAGAGGGAGGGTGGGAGTACCTGTTAGTGGCAGAGAAAGGGAGGGTGGGAGTACCTGTTAGTGGCAGAGAGAGGGACGGAGGGAAGGAGTTCCTGTTAGTGGCAGAGAGAGGGAGGGTGGGAAGGAGTACCTGTTAATGGCAGAGAGAGGGAGGGAAGGAGTACCTGTTAGTGGCAGAGAGAGGGAGGGAAGGAGTACCTGTTAGTGGCAGAGAGAGGGAGGGAAGGAGTACCTGTTAGTGGCAGAGAGAGGGAGGGAAGGAGTACCTGTTAGTGGCAGAGAGAGGGAGGGAAGGAGTACCTGTTAGTTGCAGAGAAATGAAGGGAGTACCTGTTAGTGGCAGAGGGAGGGAGGGAAGGAGTACCTGTTAGTGCAGAGAGAGGGTGGGAGGGAGTACCTGTGAGTGGCAGAGGGTGGGAGGGAGTACCTGTGAGTGGCAGAGGGAGGGAGGGTGTACATGTTCGTGGCAGAGGGAGGGAGGGAGTCCCTGTTCGTGGCAGAGGGAGGGAGGGAAGGAGTCCCTGTTCGTGGCAGAGAGAGGGAGGGAAGGAGTCCCTGTTCGTGGCAGAGAGTGGGAGGGAGAGAGTACCTGTTAGTGGCAGAGAAAGGGAGGGAGTACCTGTTAGTGGCAGAGGGAGGGAGGGAAGGAGTACCTGTTAGTGGCAGAGGGAGGGAGGGAAGGAGTACCTGTTAGTCGCAGAGAGAGGGAGGGAAGGAGTACCTGTTAGTGGCAGAGAGAGGGAGGGAGGGAGTACCTGTTAGTGGCAGAGAGAGGGTGGGAGGGAGTACCTGTTAGTGGCAGAGAAAGGGAGGGAGTACCTGTTAGTGGCAGAGAAAGGGAGGGAGTACCTGTTAGTGGCAGAGGGAGGGAGGGAAGGAGTACCTGTTAGTGGCAGAGAGAGGGAGGGAAGGAGTACCTGTTAGTGGCAGAGAGAGGGAGGGAAGGAGTACCTGTTAGTGGCAGAGAGAGGGAGGGAAGGAGTACCTGTTCGTGGCAGAGAGAGGGAGGGAAGGAGTACCTGTTCGTGGCAGAGAGAGGGAGGGAAGGAGTACCTGTTCGTGGCAGAGAGAGGGAGTGAATGAGTACCTGTTAGTGGCAGAGAGAGGGAGTGAAGGAGTACCTGTTAGTGGCAGAGAGAGGGAGGGAAGGAGTACCTGTTAGTGGCAGAGAGAGGGAGGGAAGGAGTACCTGTTAGTGGCAGAGAGAGGGAGGGAAGGAGTACCTGTTAGTGGCAGAGAGAGGGAGGGAAGGAGTACCTGTTAGTGGCAGAGAGAGGGAGGGAAGGAGTACCTGTTCGTGGCAGAGAGAGGGAGGGAGGGAGTACCTGTTAGTTGCAGAGAAATGAAGGGAGTACCTGTTAGTGGCAGAGGGAGGGAGGGAAGGAGTACCTGTTAGTGGCAGAGAGAGGGAGGGAAGGAGTACCTGTTCGTGGCAGAGAGAGGGTGGGAGGGAGTACCTGTGAGCGGCAGAGGGTGGGAGGGAGTACCTGTGAGTGGCAGAGGGAGAGAGGGAGTACATGTTCGTGGCAGAGGGAGGGAGGGAGTACCTGTGAGTGGCAGAGGGAGGGAGGGAAGGAGTCCCTGTTCGTGGCAGAGAGAGGGAGGGAAGGAGTCCCTGTTCGTGGCAGAGAGAGGGAGGGAAGGAGTCCCTGTTCGTGGCAGAGAGAGGGAGGGAGAGAGTACCTGTTAGTGGCAGAGAAAGGGAGGGAGTACCTGTTAGTGGCAGAGGGAGGGAGGGAAGGAGTACCTGTGAGTGGCAGAGGGAGGGAGGGTGTACCTGTGAGTGGCAGAGGGAGGGAGGGTGTACCTGTGAGTGGCAGAGGGAGGGAGGAAGTACCTGTGAGTGGCAGAGGGAGGGAGGGAGTACCTGTGAGTGGCAGAGGGAGGGAGGGAGTACCTGTGAGTGGCAGAGGGAGGGAGGGAGTACCTGTGAGTGGCAGAGGGAAGGAGGGAGTACCTGTGAGTGGCAGAGGGAGGGAGGGAGTACCTGTTAGTGGCAGAGAAAGGGAGGGAGGGAGTTCCTGTTAGTGGCAGAGAGGGGGAGGGAAGGAGTACCTGTTAGTGGCAGAGAGAGGGAGGGAGGGAGTACCTGTTAGTGGCAGAGAGTGGGAGGGAAGGAGTACCTGTGAGTGGCAGAGGGAGGGAGGGAGTACCTGTTAGTGGCAGAGAGTGGGAGGGAAGGAGTACCTGTTAGTGGCAGAGAGAGGGAGGGAGGGAGTACCTGTTAGTGGCAGAGAAAGGGAGGGAGTACCTGTTAGTGGCAGAGGGAGGGAGGGATAGATTACCTGTTAGTGGCAGAGAGAGGGAGGGAAGGAGTAGCTGTTAGTGGCAGAGAGAGGGAGGGAAGGAGTACCTGTTCGTGGCAAAGGGAGGGAGTACCTGTGAGTGGCAGAGAAAGGGACGGAGGGAGTACCTGTTAGTGGCAGAGGGAGGGAGGGAAGGATTACCTGTTAGTGGCAGAGAGAGGGAGGGAAGGAGTACCTGTTCGTGGCAAAGGGAGGGAGTACTTGTTCGTGGAAAAGGGAGGGAGTACCTGTGAGTGGCAGAGGGAGGGAGGGAGTACCTGTGAGTGGCAGAGGGTTGGAGGGAGTACCTGTGAGTGGCAGAGGGAGGGAGGGAGTACCTGTGAGTGGCAGAGGGAGGGAGGGAGTACCTGTGAGTGGCAGAGGGAGGGAGGGAGTACCTGTGAGTGGCAGAGGGAGGGAGGGAGTACCTGTGAGTGGCAGAGGGAGGGAGGGAGTACCTGTGAGTGGCAGAGGGAGGGAGGGAAGTACCTGTGAGTGGCAGAGGGAGGGAGTACATGTTAGTGGCAGAGGGAGGGAGGGAGTACCTGTTAGTGGCAGAGAGAGGGAGGGAGGGTGGTACCTGTTGGTGGCAGAGAGAGGGAGGGAGTATATGTTAGTGGCAGAGAGAGGGAGGGAAGGAGTACCTGTTAGTGGCAGAGAGAGGGAGGGAGGGAGTACCTGTGTGGCAGAGAGAGGGAGGGAAGGAGTTTCTGTGAGTGGCAGAGAGAGGGAGGGAGGGAGTACCTGTTAGTGGCAGAGAGAGGGAGGGAAGGAGTGCCTGTTAGTGGCAGAGAGATGGAGGGAGGGAGTACCTGTTAGTGGCAGAGAGAGGGAGGGAGGAAGTCCCTGTTCGTGGCAGAGGGAGGGAGGGAAGGAGTACCTGACAGTGGCAGAGGAGGGAGGGAATGAGTACCTGTTAGTGGCAGAGGGAGGGAAGGAGTACCTGTTAGTGGCAGAGAGGGAGGGAAGGAGTACCTGTTAGTGGCAGAGAGAGGGAGGGAAGGAGTACCTGTTCGTGGCAGAGAGAGGGAGGGAGGGAGTACCTGTGAGTGGCAGAGGGAGGGAGGGAGTACCTGTGAGTGGCAGAGGGAGGGAGGGAGTACCTGTGAGTGGCAGAGGGAGGGAGGGAGTACATGTTAGTGGCAGAGGGAGGGAGGGAGTACATGTTAGTGGCAGAGGGAGGGAGGGAGTACATGTTATTGGCAGAGGGAGGGAGGGAGTACCTGTTAGTGGCAGAGAGAGTGAGGGAGTACCTGTTAGTGGCAGAGAGGGAGGGAGTACCTGTTAGTGGCAGAGAGAGTGAGGGAAGGAGTTCCTGTTAGTGGCAGAGAGAGAGAGGGAGGGAGGGAGTACCTGTTAGTGACAGAAGGAGGGAGGGAGTACCTGTTAGTGGCGGAGGGAGGGAGGGAAGGAGTACCTGTTAGTGGCAGAGGGAGGGAGGGAAGGAGTACCTGTTAGTGGCAGAGGGAGGGAGGGAAGGTGTACCTGTTAGTGGCAGAGGGAGGGAGGGAAGGAAGGAGTACCTGCTAGTGGCAGGGGGAGGGAGGGAGGGATTACCTGTTAGTGGCAGAGAGCGGGAGGGAGGGATTACCTGTTAGTGGCAGAGAGAGGGAGGGAGGGAGTACCTGTGAGTGGCAGAGGGTGGGAGGGAGTACCTGTGAGTGGCAGAGGGAATGGAGGGAGTACCTGTGAGTGGCAGAGGGAATGGAGGGAGTACCTGTGAGTGGCAGAGGGAATGGAGGGAGTACCTGTGAGTGGCAGAGGGAGGGAGGGAGTACATGTTAGTGGCAGAGGGAGGGAGGGAGTACATGTTAGTGGCAGAGAGAGGGAGGGTGGGAGTACCTGTTAGTGGCAGAGAGAGGGAGGGAGGGAGTACCTGTGTGGCAGAGGGAGGGAGGGAGTACCTGTTAGTGGCAGAGAGAGGGAGGGTGGGAGTACCTGTTAGTCGCAGAGAGAGGGAGGGAAGGAGTACCTGTTAGTGGCAGAGAGAGGGAGGGAGGGAGTACCTGTTAGTGGCAGAGAAAGGGAGGGAGTACCTGTTAGTGGCAGAGAAAGGGAGGGAGTACCTGTTAGTGGCAGAGAAAGGGAGGGAGTACCTGTTAGTGGCAGAGGGAGGGAGGGAAGGAGTACCTGTTAGTGGCAGAGAGAGGGTGGGAAGGAGTACCTGTTAGTGGCAGAGAGAGGGAGGGAAGGAGTACCTGTTAGTGGCAGAGAGAGGGTGTGAAGGAGTACCTGTTAGTGGCAGAGAGAGGGAGGGAGGGAGTACCTGTTAGTTGCAGAGAAATGAAGGGAGTACCTGTTAGTGGCAGAGGGAGGGAGGGAAGGAGTACCTGTTAGTGGCAGAGAGAGGGAGGGAAGGAGTACCTGTTAGTGGCAGAGAGAGGGAGGGAAGGAGTACCTGTTAGTGGCAGAGAGAGGGAGGGAAGGAGTACCTGTTAGTTGCAGAGAAATGAAGGGAGTACCTGTTAGTGGCAGAGGGAGGGAGGGAAGGAGTACCTGTTAGTGGCAGAGAGAGGGAGGGAAGGAGTACCTGTTAGTGGCAGAGAGAGGGAGGGAAGGAGTACCTGTTCATGGCAGAGAGAGGGTGGGAGGGAGTACCTGTGAGTGGCAGAGGGTGGGAGGGAGTACCTGTGAGTGGCAGAGGGAGGGAGGGAGTACATGTTCGTGGCAGAGGGAGGGAGGGAGTACCTGTGAGTGGCAGAGGGAGGGAGGGAAGGAGTCCCTGTTCGTGGCAGAGAGAGGGAGGGAAGGAGTCCCTGTTCGTGGCAGAGAGAGGGAGGGAGGGAGTACCTGTTAGTTGCAGAGAAATGAAGGGAGTACCTGTTAGTGGCAGTTGGAGGGAGGGAAGCAGTACCTGTTAGTGGCAGAGAGAGGGAGGGAAGGAGTACCTGTTAGTGGCAGAGAGAGGGAGGGAAGGAGTACCTGTTCGTGGCAGAGAGAGGGAGGGAAGGAGTCCCTGTTAGTGGCAGAGAAAGGGAGGGAGTCCCTGTTAGTGGCAGAGAAAGGGAGGGAGTACCTGTTAGTGGCAGAGGGAGGGAGGGAAGGAGTACCTGTTAGTGGCAGAGGGAGGGAGGGAAGGAGTACCTGTTAGTGGCAGAGGGAGGAGGGAAGGAGTACCTGTTAGTGGCAGAGAGAGGGAGGGAGGGAGTACCTGTGTGGCAGAGAGAGGGAGGGAAGGAGTAGCTGTTAGTGGCAGAGGGAGGGAGGGAGTACA
>NW_027140835.1:0-34326 GCF_036365525.1 Heterodontus francisci | reverse complement strand
TTGATAATATTCCAGTTAATTGTTAAATTAGATATCATCACTAATACACAGGTGATAATATTCCAGTTAATTGTTAAATTAGATGTCATCACTAATACACAGGTGATAATATTCCAGTTAATTGTTAAATTAGATATCATCACTAATACACAGGTGATAATATTCCAGTTAATTGTTAAATTAGATATCATCACTAATACACAGGTGATAATATTCCAGTTAATTGTTAAATTAGATATCATCACTAATACACAGGTGATAATATTCCAGTTAATTGTTAAATTAGATATCATCACTAATACACAGGTGATAATATTCCAGTTAATTGTTAAATTAGATATCATCACTAATACACAGGGGATAATATTCCAGTTAATTGTTAAATTAGATATCATCACTAATACACAGGTGATAATATTCCAGTTAATTGTTAAATTAGATATCATCACTAATACACAGGTGATAATATTCCAGTTAATTGTTAAATTAGATATCATCACTAATACACAGGTGATAATATTCCAGTTAATTGTTAAATTAGATATCATCACTAATACACAGGTGATAATATTCCAGTTAATTGTTAAATTAGATATCATCACTAATACACAGGTGATAATATTCCAGTTAATTGTTTAAATTAGATATCATCACTAATACACAGGTGATAATATTCCAGTTAATTGTTAAATTAGATATCATCACTAATACACAGGTGATAATATTCCAGTTAATTGTTAAATTAGATATCATCACTAATACACAGGTGATAATATTCCGGTTAATTGTTAAATTAGATATCATCACTAATACACAGGAGATAATATTCCAGTTAATTGTTAAATTAGATATCATCACTAATACACAGGTGATAATATTCCAGTTAATTGTTAAATTAGATATCATCACTAATACACAGGTGATAATATTCCAGTTAATTGTTAAATTAGATATCATCACTAATACACAGGTGATAATATTCCAGTTAATTGTTAAATTAGATATCATCACTAATACACAGGTGATAATATTCCAGTTAATTGTTAAATTAGATATCATCACTAATACACAGGTGATAATATTCCAGTTAATTGTTAAATTAGATATCATCACTAATACACAGGTGATAATATTCCAGTTAATTGTTAAATTAGATATCATCACTAATACACAGGTGATAATATTCCAGTTAATTGTTAAATTAGATATCATCACTAATACACAGGTGATAATATTCCAGTTAATTGTTAAATTAGATATCATCACTAATACACAGGTGATAATATTCCAGTTAATTGTTAAATTAGATATCATCACTAATACACAGGTGATAATATTCCAGTTAATTGTTAAATTAGATATCATCACTAATACACAGGTGATAATATTCCAGTTAATTGTTAAATTAGATATCATCACTAATACACAGGTGATAATATTCCAGTTAATTGTTAAATTAGATATCATCACTAATACACAGGTGATAATATTCCAGTTAATTGTTAAATTAGATATCATCACTAATACACAGGTGATAATATTCCAGTTAATTGTTAAATTAGATATCATCACTAATACACAGGTGATAATATTCCAGTTAATTGTTAAATTAGATATCATCACTAATACACAGGGGATAATATTCCAGTTAATTGTTAAATTAGATATCATCACTAATACACAGGGGATAATATTCCAGTTAATTGTTAAATTAGATATCATCACTAATACACAGGTGATAATATTCCAGTTAATTGTTAAATTAGATATCATCACTAAATACACAGGTGATAATATTCCAGTTAATTGTTAAATTAGATATCATCACTAATACACAGGTGATAATATTCCAGTTAATTGTTAAATTAGATATCATCACTAATACACAGGTGATAATATTCCAGTTAATTGTTAAATTAGATATCATCACTAATACACAGGTGATAATATTCCAGTTAATTGTTAAATTAGATATCATCACTAATACACAGGTGATAATATTCCAGTTAATTGTTAAATTAGATATCATCACTAATACACAGGTGATAATATTCCAGTTAATTGTTAAATTAGATATCATCACTAATACACAGGTGATAATATTCCAGTTAATTGTTAAATTAGATATCATCACTAATACACAGGTGATAATATTCCAGTTAATTGTTAAATTAGATATCATCACTAATACACAGGTGATAATATTCCAGTTAATTGTTAAATTAGATATCATCACTAATACACAGGTGATAATATTCCAGTTAATTGTTAAATTAGATATCATCACTAATACACAGGTGATAATATTCCAGTTAATTGTTAAATTAGATATCATCACTAATACACAGGTGATAATATTCCAGTTAATTGTTAAATTAGATATCATCACTAATACACAGGTGATAATATTCCAGTTAATTGTTAAATTAGATATCATCACTAATACACAGGTGATAATATTCCAGTTAATTGTTAAATTAGATATCATCACTAATACACAGGTGATAATATTCCAGTTAATTGTTAAATTAGATATCATCACTAATACACAGGTGATAATATTCCAGTTAATTGTTAAATTAGATATCATCACTAATACACAGGTGATAATATTCCAGTTAATTGTTAAATTAGATATCATCACTAATACACAGGTGATAATATTCCAGTTAATTGTTAAATTAGATATCATCACTAATACACAGGTGATAATATTCCAGTTAATTGTTAAATTAGATATCATCACTAATACACAGGTGATAATATTCCAGTTAATTGTTAAATTAGATATCATCACTAATACACAGGTGATAATATTCCAGTTAATTGTTAAATTAGATATCATCACTAATACACAGGTGATAATATTCCAGTTAATTGTTAAATTAGATATCATCACTAATACACAGGTGATAATATTCCAGTTAATTGTTAAATTAGATAGTCATCACTAATACACAGGTGATAATATTCCAGTTAATTGTTAAATTAGATGTCATCACTAATACACAGGTGATAATATTCCAGTTAATTGTTAAATTAGATATCATCACTAATACACAGGGGATAATATTCCAGTTAATTGTTAAATTAGATATCATCACTAATACACAGGTGATAATATTCCAGTTAATTGTTAAATTAGATATCATCACTAATACACGGGTGATAATATTCCAGTTAATTGTTAAATTAGATATCATCACTAATACACAGGTGATAATATTCCAGTTAATTGTTAAATTAGATATCATCACTAATACACAGGTGATAATATTCCAGTTAATTGTTAAATTAGATATCATCACTAATACACAGGTGATAATATTCCAGTTAATTGTTAAATTAGATATCATCACTAATACACAGGTGATAATATTCCAGTTAATTGTTAAATTAGATATCATCACTAATACACAGGTGATAATATTCCAGTTAATTGTTAAATTAGATATCATCACTAATACACAGGTGATAATATTCCAGTTAATTGTTAAATTAGATATCATCACTAATACACAGGTGATAATATTCCAGTTAATTGTTAAATTAGATATCATCACTAATACACAGGTGATAATATTCCAGTTAATTGTTAAATTAGATGTCATCACTAATACACAGGTGATAATATTCCAGTTAATTGTTAAATTAGATATCATCACTAATACACAGGTGATAATATTCCAGTTAATTGTTAAATTAGATATCATCACTAATACACAGGTGATAATATTCCAGTTAATTGTTAAATTAGATATCATCACTAATACACAGGTGATAATATTCCAGTTAATTGTTAAATTAGATATCATCACTAATACACAGGTGATAATATTCCAGTTAATTGTTAAATTAGATATCATCACTAATACACAGGTGATAATATTCCAGTTAATTGTTAAATTAGATATCATCACTAATACACAGGGGATAATATTCCAGTTAATTGTTAAATTAGATATCATCACTAATACACAGGTGATAATATTCCAGTTAATTGTTAAATTAGATATCATCACTAATACACAGTGATAATATTCCAGTTAATTGTTAAATTAGATATCATCACTAATACACAGGTGATAATATTCCAGTTAATTGTTAAATTAGATATCATCACTAATACACAGGTGATAATATTCCAGTTAATTGTTAAATTAGATATCATCACTAATACACAGGTGATAATATTCCAGTTAATTGTTAAATTAGATGTCATCACTAATACACAGGTGATAATATTCCAGTTAATTGTTAAATTAGATATCATCACTAATACAC
The DNA here is from genome assembly GCF_036365525.1 of Heterodontus francisci. NCBI lineage: Eukaryota > Metazoa > Chordata > Chondrichthyes > Heterodontiformes > Heterodontidae > Heterodontus > Heterodontus francisci. The sequence goes on along the minus strand of NW_027140835.1, from coordinate 30,042 downwards.
AGGGGATAATATTCCAGTTAATTGTTAAATTAGATATCATCACTAATACACAGGTGATAATATTCCAGTTAATTGTTAAATTAGATATCATCACTAATACACAGGTGATAATATTCCAGTTAATTGTTAAATTAGATGTCATCACTAATACACAGGGGATAATATTCCAGTTAATTGTTAAATTAGATATCATCACTAATACACAGGTGATAATATTCCAGTTAATTGTTAAATTAGATATCATCACTAATACACAGGTGATAATATTCCAGTTAATTGTTAAATTAGATATCATCACTAATACACAGGTGATAATATTCCAGTTAATTGTTAAATTAGATATCATCACTAATACACAGGTGATAATATTCCAGTTAATTGTTAAATTAGATATCATCACTAATACACAGGTGATAATATTCCAGTTAATTGTTAAATTAGATATCATCACTAATACACAGGTGATAATATTCCAGTTAATTGTTAAATTAGATGTCATCACTAATACACAGGTGATAATATTCCAGTTAATTGTTAAATTAGATATCATCACTAATACACAGGTGATAATATTCCAGTTAATTGTTAAATTAGATATCATCACTAATACACAGGTGATAATATTCCAGTTAATTGTTAAATTAGATATCATCACTAATACTTTACACAGGTGATAATATTCCAGTTAATTGTTAAATTAGATGTCATCACTAATACACAGGTGATAATATTCCAGTTAATTGTTAAATTAGATATCATCACTAATACACAGGGGATAATATTCCAGTTAATTGTTAAATTAGATATCATCACTAATACACAGGTGATAATATTCCAGTTAATTGTTAAATTAGATGTCATCACTAATACACAGGTGATAATATTCCAGTTAATTGTTAAATTAGATGTCATCACTAATACACAGGTGATAATATTCCAGTTAATTGTTAAATTAGATATCATCACTAATACACAGGGGATAATATTCCAGTTAATTGTTAAACTAGATATCATCACTAATACACAGGTGATAATATTCCAGTTAATTGTTAAATTAGATATCATCACTAATACACAGGTGATAATATTCCAGTTAATTGTTAAATTAGATGTCATCACTAATACACAGGTGATAATATTCCAGTTAATTGTTAAATTAGATGTCATCACTAATACACAGGTGATAATATTCCAGTTAATTGTTAAATTAGATATCATCACTAATACACAGGGGATAATATTCCAGTTAATTGTTAAATTAGATATCATCACTAATACACAGGTGATAATATTCCAGTTAATTGTTAAATTAGATGTCATCACTAATACACAGGTGATAATATTCCAGTTAATTGTTAAATTAGATGTCATCACTAATACACAGGTGATAATATTCCAGTTAATTGTTAAATTAGATACCATCACTAATACACAGGGGATAATATTCCAGTTAATTGTTAAATTAGATATCATCACTAATACACAGGTGATAATATTCCAGTTAATTGTTAAATTAGATATCATCACTAATACACAGGGGATAATATTCCAGTTAATTGTTAAATTAGATGTCATCACTAATACACAGGTGATAATATTCCAGTTAATTGTTAAATTAGATGTCATCACTAATACACAGGTGATAATATTCCAGTTAATTGTTAAATTAGATATCATCACTAATACACAGGTGATAATATTCCAGTTAATTGTTAAATTAGATATCATCACTAACACACAGGTGATAATATTCCAGTTAATTGTTAAATTAGATGTCATCACTAATACACAGGTGATAATATTCCAGTTAATTGTTAAATTAGATATCATCACTAATACACAGGTGATAATATTCCAGTTAATTGTTAAATTAGATATCATCACTAATACACAGGTGATAATATTCCAGTTAATTGTTAAATTAGATATCATCACTAATACACAGGGGATAATATTCCAGTTAATTGTTAAATTAGATGTCATCACTAATACACAGGTGATAATATTCCAGTTAATTGTTAAATTAGATATCATCACTAATACACAGGTGATAATATTCCAGTTAATTGTTAAATTAGATATCATCACTAATACACAGGTGATAATATTCCAGTTAATTGTTAAATTAGATATCATCACTAATACACAGGTGATAATATTCCAGTTAATTGTTAAATTAGATATCATCACTAATACACAGGTGATAATATTCCAGTTAATTGTTAAATTAGATGTCATCACTAATACACAGGTGATAATATTCCAGTTAATTGTTAAATTAGATATCATCACTAATACACAGGGGATAATATTCCAGTTAATTGTTAAATTAGATATCATCACTAATACACAGGTGATAATATTCCAGTTAATTGTTAAATTAGATATCATCACTAATACACAGGTGATAATATTCCAGTTAATTGTTAAATTAGATATCATCACTAATACACAGGTGATAATATTCCAGTTAATTGTTAAATTAGATATCATCACTAATACACAGGGGATAATATTCCAGTTAATTGTTAAATTAGATATCATCACTAATACACAGGTGATAATATTCCAGTTAATTGTTAAATTAGATATCATCACTAATACACAGGTGATAATATTCCAGTTAATTGTTAAATTAGATGTCATCACTAATACACAGGGGATAATATTCCAGTTAATTGTTAAATTAGATATCATCACTAATACACAGGGGATAATATTCCAGTTAATTGTTAAATTAGATATCATCACTAATACACAGGTGATAATATTCCAGTTAATTGTTAAATTAGATATCATCACTAATACACAGGTGATAATATTCCAGTTAATTGTTAAATTAGATATCATCACTAATACACAGGGGATAATATTCCAGTTAATTGTTAAATTAGATATCATCACTAATACACAGGGGATAATATTCCAGTTAATTGTTAAATTAGATATCATCACTAATACACAGGTGATAATATTCCAGTTAATTGTTAAATTAGATATCATCACTAATACACAGGTGATAATATTCCAGTTAATTGTTAAATTAGATATCATCACTAATACACAGGGGATAATATTCCAGTTAATTGTTAAATTAGATATCATCACTAATACACAGGTGATAATATTCCAGTTAATTGTTAAATTAGATATCATCACTAATACACAGGTGATAATATTCCAGTTAATTGTTAAATTAGATATCATCACTAATACACAGGGGATAATATTCCAGTTAATTGTTAAATTAGATATCATCACTAATACACAGGAGATAATATTCCAGTTAATTGTTAAATTAGATATCATCACTAATACACAGGTGATAATATTCCAGTTAATTGTTAAATTAGATATCATCACTAATACACATGTGATAATATTCCAGTTAATTGTTAAATTAGATATCATCACTAATACACAGGTGATAATATTCCAGTTAATTGTTAAATTAGATATCATCACTAATACACAGGGGATAATATTCCAGTTAATTGTGTCTTGGGCCAACCATCAAGAAGATCACCCCCCTCAAATCTAAATCGGGGGACATAATCACTGACCAACGCAAACAGATGGACCGCTGGGTTGAGCACTACCTAGAACTGTACTCCAGGGAGAATGCTGTCACTGAGACTGCCCTCAATGCAGCCCAGCCTCTACCAGTCATGGATGAGCTGGACATACAGCCAACCAAATCGGAACTCAGTGATGCCATTGATTCCCTAGCCAGCGGAAAAGCCCCTGGGAAGGACAGCATTACCCCTGAAATAATCAAGAGTGCCAAGCCTGCTATATTCTCAGCACTACATGAACTGCTATGCCTGTGCTGGGACGAGGGAGCAGTACCCCAGGACATGCGCGATGCCAACATCATCACCCTCTATAAAAACAAAGGTGACCGCGGTGACTGCAACAACTACCGTGGAATCTCCCTGCTCAGCATAGTGGGGAAAGTCTTTGCTCGAGTCGCTCTGAACAGGCTCCAGAAGCTGGCCGAGCGCGTCTACCCTGAGGCACAGTGTGGCTTTCGTGCAGAGAGATCGACTATTGACATGCTGTTCTCCCTTCGTCAGATACAGGAGAAATGCCGTGAACAACAGATGCCCCTCTACATTGCTTTCATTGATCTCACCAAAGCCTTTGACCTCGTCAGCAGACGTGGTCTCTTCAGACTACTAGAAAAGATCGGATGTCCACCAAAGCTACTAAGTATCATCACCTCATTCCATGACAATATGAAAGGCACAATTCAACATGGTGGCTCCTCATCAGAGCCCTTTCCTATCCTGAGTGGTGTGAAACAGGGCTGTGTTCTCGCACCCACACTTTTTGGGATTTTCTTCTCCCTGCTGCTTTCACATGCGTTCAAATCCTCTGAAGAAGGAATTTTCCTCCACACAAGATCAGGGGGCAGGTTGTTCAACCTTGCCCGTCTAAGAGCGAAGTCCAAAGTACGGAAAGTCCTCATCAGAGAACTCCTCTTTGCTGACGATGCTGCTTTAACATCTCACACTGAAGAATGCCTGCAGAGTCTCATCGACAGGTTTGCGTCTGCCTGCAATGAATTTGGCCTAACCATCAGCCTCAAGAAAACGAACATCATGGGGCAGGATGTCAGAAATGCTCCATCCATCAATATTGGCGACCACGCTCTGGAAGTGGTTCAAGAGTTCACCTACCTAGGCTCAACTATCACCAGTAACCTGTCTCTAGATGCAGAAATCAACAAGCGCATGGGTAAGGCTTCCACTGCTATGTTCAGACTGGCCAAGAGAGTGTGGGAAAATGGCGCACTGACACGGAACACAAAAGTCCGAGTGTATCAGGCCTGTGTCCTCAGTACCTTGCTCTACGGCAGCGAGGCCTGGACAACGTATGCCAGCCAAGAGCGACGTCTCAATTCATTCCATCTTCGCTGCCTTCGGAGAATACTTGGCATCAGGTGGCAGGACTATATCTCCAACACAGAAGTCCTTGAAGCGGCCAACATCCCCAGCTTATACACACTACTGAGTCAGCGGCGCTTGAGATGGCTTGGCCATGTGAGCCGCATGGAAGATGGCAGGATCCCCAAAGACACATTGTACAGCGAGCTCGCCACTGGTATCAGACCCACCGGCCGTCCATGTCTCCGTTATAAAGACGTCTGCAAACGCGACATGAAATCGTGTGACATTGATCACAAGTCGTGGGAGTCAGTTGCCAGCATTCGCCAGAGCTGGCGGGCAGCCATAAAGACAGGGCTAAATTGTGGCGAGTCGAAGAGACTTAGTAGTTGGCAGGAAAAAAGACAGAGGCGCAAGGGGAGAGCCAACTGTGCAACAGCCCCAACAAACAAATTTCTCTGCAGCACCTGTGGAAGAGCCTGTCACTCCAGAATTGGCCTTTATAGCCACTCCAGGCGCTGCTTCACAAACCACTGACCACCTCCAGGCGCGTATCCATTGTCTCTCGAGATAAGGAGGCCCAAAAAGAATTGTTAAATTAGATATCATCACTAATACACAGGTGATAATATTCCAGTTAATTGTTAAATTAGATATCATCACTAATACACAGGTGATAATATTCCAGTTAATTGTTAAATTAGATATCATCACTAATACACAGGTGATAATATTCCAGTTAATTGTTAAATTAGATATCATCACTAATACACAGGGGATAATATTCCAGTTAATTGTTAAATTAGATATCATCACTAATACACAGGTGATAATATTCCAGTTAATTGTTAAATTAGATATCATCACTAATACACAGGTGATAATATTCCAGTTAATTGTTAAATTAGATATCATCACTAATACACAGGTGATAATATTCCAGTTAATTGTTAAATTAGATATCATCACTAATACACAGGTGATAATATTCCAGTTAATTGTTAAATTAGATATCATCACTAATACACAGGGGATAATATTCCAGTTAATTGTTAAATTAGATATCATCACTAATACACAGGGGATAATATTCCAGTTAATTGTTAAATTAGATATCATCACTAATACACAGGTGATAATATTCCAGTTAATTGTTAAATTAGATATCATCACTAATACACAGGTGATAATATTCCAGTTAATTGTTAAATTAGATATCATCACTAATACACAGGTGATAATATTCCAGTTAATTGTTAAATTAGATATCATCACTAATACACAGGGGATAATATTCCAGTTAATTGTTAAATTAGATATCATCACTAATACACAGGTGATAATATTCCAGTTAATTGTTAAATTAGATATCATCACTAATACACAGGTGATAATATTCCAGTTAATTGTTAAATTAGATATCATCACTAATACACAGGTGATAATATTCCAGTTAATTGTTAAATTAGATATCATCACTAATACACAGGTGATAATATTCCAGTTAATTGTTAAATTAGATATCATCACTAATACACAGGTGATAATATTCCAGTTAATTGTTAAATTAGATATCATCACTAATACACAGGGGATAATATTCCAGTTAATTGTTAAATTAGATATCATCACTAATACACAGGGGATAATATTCCAGTTAATTGTTAAATTAGATGTCATCACTAATACACAGGGGATAATATTCCAGTTAATTGTTAAATTAGATATCATCACTAATACACAGGTGATAATATTCCAGTTAATTGTTAAATTAGATATCATCACTAATACACAGGTGATAATATTCCAGTTAATTGTTAAATTAGATATCATCACTAATACACAGGTGATAATATTCCAGTTAATTGTTAAATTAGATATCATCACCAATACACAGGTGATAATATTCCAGTTAATTGTTAAATTAGATATCATCACTAATACACAGGTGATAATATTCCAGTTAATTGTTAAATTAGATATCATCACTAATACACAGGTGATAATATTCCTGTTAATTGTTAAATTAGATATCATCACTAATACACAGGGGATAATATTCCAGTTAATTGTTAAATTAGATATCATCACTAATACACAGGTGATAATATTCCAGTTAATTGTTAAATTAGATATCATCACTAATACACAGGTGATAATATTCCAGTTAATTGTTAAATTAGATATCATCACTAATACACAGGTGATAATATTCCAGTTAATTGTTAAATTAGATATCATCACTAATACACAGGTGATAATATTCCAGTTAATTGTTAAATTAGATATCATCACTAATACACAGGGGATAATATTCCAGTTAATTGTTAAATTAGATATCATCACTAATACACAGGGGATAATATTCCAGTTAATTGTTAAATTAGATATCATCACTAATACACAGGTGATAATATTCCAGTTAATTGTTAAATTAGATGTCATCACTAATACACAGGGGATAATATTCCAGTTAATTGTTAAATTAGATATCATCACTAATACACAGGGGATAATATTCCAGTTAATTGTTAAATTAGATATCATCACTAATACACAGGGGATAATATTCCAGTTAATTGTTAAATTAGATATCATCACTAATACACAGGGGATAATATTCCAGTTAATTGTTAAATTAGATATCATCACTAATACACAGGGGATAATATTCCAGTTAATTGTTAAATTAGATATCATCACTAATACACAGGGGATAATATTCCAGTTAATTGTTAAATTAGATATCATCACTAATACACAGGGGATAATATTCCAGTTAATTGTTAAATTAGATATCATCACTAATACACAGGTGATAATATTCCAGTTAATTGTTAAATTAGATGTCATCACTAATACACAGGTGATAATATTCCAGTTAATTGTTCAATTAGATGTCATCACTAATACGCAGGTGATAATATTCCAGTTAATTGTTAAATTAGATATCATCACTAATACACAGGTGATAATATTCCAGTTAATTGTTAAATTAGATATCATCACTAATACACAGGTGATAATATTACAGTTAATTGTTAAATTAGATATCATCACTAATACACAGGTGATAATATTCCAGTTAATTGTTAAATTAGATATCATCACTAATACACAGGTGATAATATTCCAGTTAATTGTTAAATTAGATGTCATCACTAATACACAGGTGATAATATTCCAGTTAATTGTTAAATTAGATATCATCACTAATACACAGGTGATAATATTCCAGTTAATTGTTAAATTAGATATCATCACTAATACACAGGTGATAATATTCCAGTTAATTGTTAAATTAGATGTCATCACTAATACGCAGGTGATAATATTCCAGTTAATTGTTAAATTAGATATCATCACTAATACGCAGGTGATAATATTACAGTTAATTGTTAAATTAGATATCATCACTAATACACAGGTGATAATATTCCAGTTAATTGTTAAATTAGATATCATCACTAATACACAGGTGATAATATTCCAGTTAATTGTTAAATTAGATGTCATCACTAATACACAGGTGATAATATTCCAGTTAATTGTTAAATTAGATATCATCACTAATACACAGGTGATAATATTCCAGTTAATTGTTAAATTAGATATCATCACTAATACACAGGTGATAATATTCCAGTTAATTGTTAAATTAGATGTCATCACTAATACACAGGTGATAATATTCCAGTTAATTGTTAAACTAGATATCATCACTAATACACAGGTGATAATATTCCAGTTAATTGTTAAATTAGATATCATCACTAATACACAGGTGATAATATTCCAGTTAATTGTTAAATTAGATATCATCACTAATACACAGGTGATAATATTCCAGTTAATTGTTAAATTAGATATCATCACTAATACACAAGTGATAATATTCCAGTTAATTGTTAAATTAGATATCATCACTAATACACAGGTGATAATATTCCAGTTAATTGTTAAATTAGATATCATCACTAATACACAGGTGATAATATTCCAGTTAATTGTTAAATTAGATATCATCACTAATACACAGGTGATAATATTCCAGTTAATTGTTAAATTAGATATCATCACTAATACACAGGTGATAATATTCCAGTTAATTGTTAAATTAGATATCATCACTAATACACAGGTGATAATATTCCAGTTAATTGTTAAATTAGATGTCATCACTAATACACAGGTGACAATATTCCAGTTAATTGTTAAATTAGATATCATCACTAATACACAGGTGATAATATTCCAGTTAATTGTTAAATTAGATATCATCACTAATACACAGGTGATAATATTCCAGTTAATTGTTAAATTAGATATCATCACTAATACACAGGTGATAATATTCCAGTTAATTGTTAAATTAGATATCATCACTAATACACAGGTGATAATATTCCAGTTAATTGTTAAATTAGATGTCATCACTAATACACAGGTGACAATATTCCAGTTAATTGTTAAATTAGATATCATCACTAATACACAGGTGATAATATTCCAGTTAATTGTTAAATTAGATATCATCACTAATACACAGGTGATAATATTCCAGTTAATTGTTAAATTAGATATCATCACTAATACACAGGTGATAATATTCCAGTTAATTGTTAAATTAGATATCATCACTAATACACAGGGGATAATATTCCAGTTAATTGTTAAATTAGATGTCGTCACTAATACACAGGTGATAATATTCCAGTTAATTGTTAAATTAGATATCATCACTAATACACAGGTGATAATATTCCAGTTAATTGTTAAATTAGATATCATCACTAATACACAGGGGATAATATTCCAGTTAATTGTTAAATTAGATGTCATCACTAATACACAGGTGATAATATTCCAGTTAATTGTTAAATTAGATATCATCACTAATACACAGGTGATAATATTCCAGTTAATTGTTAAATTAGATATCATCACTAATACACAGGTGATAATATTCCAGTTAATTGTTAAATTAGATGTCATCACTAATACACAGGTGATAATATTCCAGTTAATTGTTCAATTAGATATCATCACTAAGACACAGGTGATAATATTCCAGTTAATTGTTAAATTAGATGTCATCACTAATACACAGGTGATAATATTCCAGTTAATTGTTAAATTAGATATCATCACTAATACACAGGTGATAATATTCCAGTTAATTGTTAAATTAGATATCATCACTATTACACAGGGGATAATATTCCAGTTAATTGTTAAATTAGATATCATCACTAATACACAGGTGATAATATTCCAGTTAATTGTTAAATTAGATATCATCACTAATACACAGGTGATAATATTCCTGTTAATTGTTAAATTAGATATCATCACGAATACACAGGTGATAATATTCCAGTTAATTGTTAAATTAGATGTCATCACTAATACACAGGTGATAATATTCCAGTTAATTGTTAAATTAGATATCATCACGAATACACAGGTGATAATATTCCAGTTAATTGTTAAATTAGATATCATCACTAATACACAGGGGATAATATTCCAGTTAATTGTTAAATTAGATATCATCACTAATACACAGGTGATAATATTCCAGTTAATTGTTAAATTAGATATCATCACTAATACACAGGTGATAATATTCCAGTTAATTGTTAAATTAGATATCATCACTAATACACAGGTGACAATATTCCAGTTAATTGTTAAATTAGATATCATCACTAATACACAGGTGATAATATTCCAGTTAATTGTTAAATTAGATATCATCACTAATACACAGGTGATAATATTCCAGTTAATTGTTAAATTAGATGTCATCACTAATACACAGGTGATAATATTCCAGTTAATTGTTAAATTAGATTCCATCACTAATACACAGGTGATAATATTCCAGTTAATTGTTAAATTAGATATCATCACTAATACACAGGTGATAATATTCCAGTTAATTGTTAAATTAGATATCATCACTAATACACAGGTGATAATATTCCAGTTAATTGTTAAATTAGATATCATCACTAATACACAGGTGATAATATTCCAGTTAATTGTTAAATTAGATATCATCACTAATACACAGGTGATAATATTCCAGTTAATTGTTAAATTAGATATCATCACTAATACACAGGGGATAATATTCCAGTTAATTGTTAAATTAGATATCATCACTAATACACAGGGGATAATATTCCAGTTAATTGTTAAATTAGATATCATCACTAATACACAGGGGATAATATTCCAGTTAATTGTTAAATTAGATATCATCACTAATACACAGGTGATAATATTCCAGTTAATTGTTAAATTAGATATCATCACTAATACACAGGTGATAATATTCCAGTTAATTGTTAAATTAGATATCATCACTAATACACAGGGGATAATATTCCAGTTAATTGTTAAATTAGATATCATCACTAATACACAGGTGATAATATTCCAGTTAATTGTTAAATTAGATATCATCACTAATACACAGGTGATAATATTCCAGTTAATTGTTAAATTAGATATCATCACTAATACACAGGGGATAATATTCCAGTTAATTGTTAAATTAGATATCATCACTAATACACAGGTGATAATATTCCAGTTAATTGTTAAATTAGATATCATCACTAATACACAGGGGATAATATTCCAGTTAATTGTTCAATTAGATGTCATCACTAATACACAGGGGATAATATTCCAGTTAATTGTTAAATTAGATATCATCACTAATACACAGGTGATAATATTCCAGTTAATTGTTAAATTAGATATCATCACTAATACACAGGTGATAATATTCCAGTTAATTGTTAAATTAGATATCATCACTAATACACAGGTGATAATATTCCAGTTAATTGTTAAATTAGATATCATCACTAATACACAGGTGATAATATTCCAGTTAATTGTTAAATTAGATATCATCACTAATACACAGGGGATAATATTCCAGTTAATTGTTAAATTAGATGTCGTCACTAATACACAGGTGATAATATTCCAGTTAATTGTTAAATTAGATATCATCACTAATACACAGGTGATAATATTCCAGTTAATTGTTAAATTAGATATCATCACTAATACACAGGGGATAATATTCCAGTTAATTGTTAAATTAGATGTCATCACTAATACACAGGTGATAATATTCCAGTTAATTGTTAAATTAGATATCATCACTAATACACAGGGGATAATATTCCAGTTAATTGTTAAATTAGATATCATCACTAATACACAGGTGATAATATTCCAGTTAATTGTTAAATTAGATGTCATCACTAATACACAGGTGATAATATTCCAGTTAATTGTTAAATTAGATGTCATCACTAATACACAGGTGATAATATTCCAGTTAATTGTTAAATTAGATATCATCACTAATACACAGGTGATAATATTCCAGTTAATTGTTAAATTAGATGTCATCACTAATACACAGGTGATAATATTCCATTTAATTGTTAAATTAGATATCATCACTAATACACAGGTGATAATATTCCAGTTAATTGTTAAATTAGATATCATCACTAATACACAGGTGATAATATTCCAGTTAATTGTTAAATTAGCTATCATCACTAATACACAGGTGATAATATTCCAGTTAATTGTTAAATTAGATATCATCACTAATACACAGGTGATAATATTCCAGTTAATTGTTAAATTAGATATCATCACTAATACACAGGTGATAATATTCCAGTTAATTGTTAAATTAGATATCATCACTAATACACAGGTGATAATATTCCAGTTAATTGTTAAATTAGATATCATCACTAATACACAGGGGATAATATTCCAGTTAATTGTTAAATTAGATGTCGTCACTAATACACAGGTGATAATATTCCAGTTAATTGTTAAATTAGATATCATCACTAATACACAGGTGATAATATTCCAGTTAATTGTTAAATTAGATATCATCACTAATACACAGGGGATAATATTCCAGTTAATTGTTAAATTAGATGTCATCACTAATACACAGGTGATAATATTCCAGTTAATTGTTAAATTAGATATCATCACTAATACACAGGGGATAATATTCCAGTTAATTGTTAAATTAGATATCATCACTAATACACAGGTGATAATATTCCAGTTAATTGTTAAATTAGATGTCATCACTAATACACAGGTGATAATATTCCAGTTAATTGTTAAATTAGATGTCATCACTAATACACAGGTGATAATATTCCAGTTAATTGTTAAATTAGATATCATCACTAATACACAGGTGATAATATTCCTGTTAATTGTTAAATTAGATGTCATCACTAATACACAGGTGATAATATTCCAGTTAATTGTTAAATTAGATATCATCACTAATACACAGGTGATAATATTCCAGTTAATTGTTAAATTAGATATCATCACTAATACACAGGTGATAATATTCCAGTTAATTGTTAAATTAGATATCATCACTAATACACAGGTGATAATATTCCAGTTAATTGTTAAATTAGATATCATCACTAATACACAGGTGATAATATTCCAGTTAATTGTTAAATTAGATGTCATCACTAATACACAGGTGATAATATTCCAGTTAATTGTTAAATTAGATATCATCGCTAATACACAGGTGATAATATTCCAGTTAATTGTTAAATTAGATATCATCACTAATACACAGGTGATAATATTCCAGTTAATTGTTAAATTAGATGTCATCACTAATACACAGGTGATAATATTCCAGTTAATTGTTAAATTAGATATCATCACTAATACACAGGTGATAATATTCCAGTTAATTGTTAAATTAGATATCATCACTAATACACAGGGGATAATATTCCAGTTAATTGTTAAATTAGATGTCATCACTAATACACAGGTGATAATATTCCAGTTAATTGTTAAATTAGATATCATCACTAATACACAGGGGATAATATTCCAGTTAATTGTTAAATTAGATATCATGACTAATACACAGGTGATAATATTCCAGTTAATTGTTAAATTAGATGTCATCACTAATACACAGGTGATAATATTCCAGTTAATTGTTAAATTAGATGTCATCACTAATACACAGGTGATAATATTCCAGTTAATTGTTAAATTAGATATCATCACTAATACACAGGTGATAATATTCCAGTTAATTGTTAAATTAGATATCATCACTAATACACAGGTGATAATATTCCAGTTAATTGTTAAATTAGATATCATCACTAATACACAGGTGATAATATTCCAGTTAATTGTTAAATTAGATATCATCACTAATACACAGGGGATAATATTCCAGTTAATTGTTAAATTAGATATCATCACTAATACACAGGTGATAATATTCCAGTTAATTGTTAAATTAGATATCATCACTAATACACAGGTGATAATATTCCAGTTAATTGTTAAATTAGATATCATCACTAATACACAGGGGATAATATTCCAGTTAATTGTTAAATTAGATATCATCACTAATACACAGGGGATAATATTCCAGTTAATTGTTAAATTAGATATCATCACTAATACACAGGGGATAATATTCCAGTTAATTGTTAAATTAGATATCATCACTAATACACAGGGGATAATATTCCAGTTAATTGTTAAATTAGATATCATCACTAATACACAGGTGATAATATTCCAGTTAATTGTTAAATTAGATGTCATCACTAATACACAGGTGATAATATTCCAGTTAATTGTTCAATTAGATATCATCACTAATACACAGGTGATAATATTCCAGTTAATTGTTAAATTAGATATCATCACTAATACACAGGGGATAATATTCCAGTTAATTGTTAAATTAGATATCATCACTAATACACAGGGGATAATATTCCAGTTAATTGTTAAATTAGATATCATCACTAATACACAGGTGATAATATTCCAGTTAATTGTTAAATTAGATATCATCACTAATACACAGGGGATAATATTCCAGTTAATTGTTAAATTAGATATCATCACTAATACACAGGTGATAATATTCCAGTTAATTGTTAAATTAGATATCATCACTAATACACAGGGGATAATATTCCAGTTAATTGTTAAATTAGATATCATCACTAATACACAGGTGATAATATTCCAGTTAATTGTTAAATTAGATATCATCACCAATACACAGGTGATAATATTCCAGTTAATTGTTAAATTAGATGTCATCACTAATACACAGGTGATAATATTCCAGTTAATTGTTAAATTAGATGTCATCACTAATACACAGGTGATAATATTCCAGTTAATTGTTAAATTAGATTCCATCACTAATACACAGGGGATAATATTCCAGTTAATTGTTAAATTAGATATCATCACTAATACACAGGGGATAATATTCCAGTTAATTGTTAAATTAGATATCATCACCAATACACAGGTGATAATATTCCAGTTAATTGTTAAATTAGATGTCATCACTAAAACACAGGTGATAATATTCCAGTTAATTGTTAAATTAGATATCATCACTAATACACAGGTGATAATATTCCAGTTAATTGTTAAATTAGATGTCATCACTAATACACAGGTGATAATATTCCAGTTAATTGTTAAATTAGATGTCATCACTAATACACAGGTGATAATATTCCAGTTAATTGTTAAATTAGATATCATCACTAATACACAGGTGATAATATTCCAGTTAATTGTTAAATTAGATATCATCACTAATACACAGGTGATAATATTCCAGTTAATTGTTAAATTAGATTCCATCACTAATACACAGGTGATAATATTCCAGTTAATTGTTAAATTAGATATCATCACTAATACACAGGTGATAATATTCCAGTTAATTGTTCAATTAGATATCATCACCAATACACAGGTGATAATATTCCAGTTAATTGTTAAATTAGATATCATCACTAATACACAGGGGATAATATTCCAGTTAATTGTTAAATTAGATATCATCACTAATACACAGGGGAAAATATTCCAGTTAATTGTTAAATTAGATATCATCACTAATACACAGGTGATAATATTCCAGTTAATTGTTCAATTAGATTCCATCACTAATACACAGGTGATAATATTCCAGTTAATTGTTAAATTAGATATCATCACTAATACACAGGTGATAATATTCCAGTTAATTGTTAAATTAGATATCATCACTAATACACAGGTGATAATATTCCAGTTAATTGTTAAATTAGATATCATCACTAATACACAGGAGATAATATTCCAGTTAATTGTTAAATTAGATATCATCACTAATACACAGGTGATAATATTCCAGTTAATTGTTAAATTAGATATCATCACTAATACACAGGGGATAATATTCCAGTTAATTGTTAAATTAGATATCATCACTAATACACAGGTGATAATATTCCAGTTAATTGTTAAATTAGATTCCATCACTAATACACAGGTGATAATATTCCAGTTAATTGTTAAATTAGATATCATCACTAATACACAGGTGATAATATTCCAGTTAATTGTTAAATTAGATATCATCACTAATACACAGGTGATAATATTCCAGTTAATTGTTAAATTAGATATCATCACTAATACACAGGAGATAATATTCCAGTTAATTGTTAAATTAGATATCATCACTAATACACAGGAGATAATATTCCAGTTAATTGTTAAATTAGATATCATCACTAATACACAGGTGATAATATTCCAGTTAATTGTTAAATTAGATATCATCACTAATACACAGGTGATAATATTCCAGTTAATTGTTAAATTAGATTCCATCACTAATACACAGGTGATAATATTCCAGTTAATTGTTAAATTAGATATCATCACTAATACACAGGGGATAATATTCCAGTTAATTGTTAAATTAGATATCATCACTAATACACAGGTGATAATATTCCAGTTAATTGTTAAATTAGATTCCATCACTAATACACAGGTGATAATATTCCAGTTAATTGTTAAATTAGATATCATCACTAATACACAGGTGATAATATTCCAGTTAATTGTTAAATTAGATATCATCACCAATACACAGGTGATAATATTCCAGTTAATTGTTAAATTAGATATCATCACTAATACACAGGGGATAATATTCCAGTTAATTGTTCAATTAGATATCATCACTAATACACAGGTGATAATATTCCAGTTAATTGTTAAATTAGATATAATCACTAATACACAGGTGATAATATTCCAGTTAATTGTTAAATTAGATATCATCACTAATACACAGGTGATAATATTCCAGTTAATTGTTAAATTAGATGTCATCACTAATACACAGGTGATAATATTCCAGTTAATTGTTAAATTAGATATCATCACTAATACACAGGTGATAATATTCCAGTTAATTGTTAAATTAGATATCATCACTAATACACAGGTGATAATATTCCAGTTAATTGTTAAATTAGATATCATCACTAATACACAGGTGATAATATTCCAGTTAATTGTTAAATTAGATATCATCACTAATACACAGGGGATAATATTCCAGTTAATTGTTAAATTAGATATCATCACTAATACACAGGTGATAATATTCCAGTTAATTGTTAAATTAGATTCCATCACTAATACACAGGTGATAATATTCCAGTTAATTGTTAAATTAGATATCATCACTAATACACAGGTGATAATATTCCAGTTAATTGTTAAATTAGATATCATCACTAATACACAGGTGATAATATTCCAGTTAATTGTTAAATTAGATATCATCACTAATACACAGGTGATAATATTCCAGTTAATTGTTAAATTAGATATCATCACTAATACACAGGTGATAATATTCCAGTTAATTGTTAAATTAGATATCATCACTAATACACAGGTGATAATATTCCAGTTAATTGTTAAATTAGATATCATCACTAATACACAGGTGATAATATTCCAGTTAATTGTTAAATTAGATATCATCACTAATACACAGGTGATAATATTCCAGTTAATTGTTAAATTAGATATCATCACTAATACACAGGTGATAATATTCCAGTTAATTGTTAAATTAGATGTCATCACTAATACACAGGTGATAATATTCCAGTTAATTGTTAAATTAGATATCATCACTAATACACAGGTGATAATATTCCAGTTAATTGTTAAATTAGATATCATCACTAATACACAGGTGATAATATTCCAGTTAATTGTTAAATTAGATATCATCACTAATACACAGGTGATAATATTCCTGTTAATTGTTAAATTAGATATCATCACTAATACACAGGTGATAATATTCCAGTTAATTGTTAAATTAGATATCATCACTAATACACAGGTGATAATATTCCAGTTAATTGTTAAATTAGATATCATCACTAATACACAGGTGATAATATTCCAGTTAATTGTTAAATTAGATATCATCACTAATACACAGGTGATAATATTCCAGTTAATTGTTAAATTAGATGTCATCACTAATACACAGGTGATAATATTCCAGTTAATTGTTAAATTAGATATCATCACTAATACACAGGTGATAATATTCCAGTTAATTGTTCAATTAGATATCATCACCAATACACAGGTGATAATATTCCAGTTAATTGTTAAATTAGATATCATCACTAATACACAGGTGATAATATTCCAGTTAATTGTTAAATTAGATATCATCACCGATACACAGGTGATAATATTCCAGTTAATTGTTAAATTAGATATCATCACTAATACACAGGTGATAATATTCCAGTTAATTGTTAAATTAGATATCATCACTAATACACAGGTGATAATATTCCAGTTAATTGTTAAATTAGATATCATCACCAATACACAGGTGATAATATTCCAGTTAATTGTTAAATTAGATATCATCACTAATACACAGGTGATAATATTCCAGGTAATTGTTAAATTAGATATCATCACTAATACACAGGGGATAATATTCCAGTTAATTGTTAAATTAGATATCATCACTAATACACAGGGGATAATATTCCAGTTAATTGTTAAATTAGATATCATCACTAATACACAGGTGATAATATTCCAGTTAATTGTTAAATTAGATATCATCACTAATACACAGGGGATAATATTCCAGTTAATTGTTAAATTAGATATCATCACTAATACACAGGTGATAATATTCCAGTTAATTGTTAAATTAGATATCATCACTAATACACAGGTGATAATATTCCAGTTAATTGTTAAATTAGATGTCATCACTAATACACAGGTGATAATATTCCAGTTAATTGTTAAATTAGATATCATCACTAATACACAGGTGATAATATTCCAGTTAATTGTTAAATTAGATGTCATCACTAATACACAGGTGATAATATTCCAGTTAATTGTTAAATTAGATATCATCACTAATACACAGGTGATAATATTCCAGTTAATTGTTCAATTAGATATCATCACCAATACACAGGTGATAATATTCCAGTTAATTGTTAAATTAGATATCATCACTAATACACAGGTGATAATATTCCAGTTAATTGTTAAATTAGATATCATCACTGATACACAGGTGATAATATTCCAGTTAATTGTTAAATTAGATATCATCACTAATACACAGGTGATAATATTCCAGTTAATTGTTAAATTAGATATCATCACTAATACACAGGTGATAATATTCCAGTTAATTGTTAAATTAGATATCATCACCAATACACAGGTGATAATATTCCAGTTAATTGTTAAATTAGATATCATCACTAATACACAGGTGATAATATTCCAGTTAATTGTTAAATTAGATATCATCACCAATACACAGGTGATAATATTCCAGTTAATTGTTAAATTAGATATCATCACTAATACACAGGTGATAATATTCCAGTTAATTTTTAAATTAGATATCATCACTAATACACAGGTGATAATATTCCAGTTAATTGTTAAATTAGATATCATCACTAATACACAGGTGATAATATTCCAGTTAATTGTTAAATTAGATATCATCACTAATACACAGGTGATAATATTCCAGTTAATTGTTAAATTAGATATCATCACTAATACACAGGTGATAATATTCCAGTTAATTGTTAAATTAGATATCATCACTAATACACAGGTGATAATATTCCAGTTAATTGTTAAATTAGATATCATCACTAATACACAGGTGATAATATTCCAGTTAATTGTTAAATTAGATATCATCACTAATACACAGGTGATAATATTCCAGTTAATTGTTAAATTAGATATCATCACTAATACACAGGTGATAATATTCCAGTTAATTGTTAAATTAGATATCATCACTAATACACAGGTGATAATATTCCAGTTAATTGTTAAATTAGATATCATCACTAATACACAGGTGATAATATTCCAGTTAATTGTTAAATTAGATGTCATCACTAATACACAGGTGATAATATTCCAGTTAATTGTTAAATTAGATATCATCACTAATACACAGGTGATAATATTCCAGTTAATTGTTAAATTAGATATCATCACTAATACACAGGTGATAATATTCCAGTTAATTGTTAAATTAGATATCATCACTAATACACAGGTGATAATATTCCTGTTAATTGTTAAATTAGATATCATCACTAATACACAGGTGATAATATTCCAGTTAATTGTTAAATTAGATATCATCACTAATACACAGGTGATAATATTCCAGTTAATTGTTAAATTAGATATCATCACTAATACACAGGTGATAATATTCCAGTTAATTGTTAAATTAGATATCATCACTAATACACAGGTGATAATATTCCAGTTAATTGTTAAATTAGATGTCATCACTAATACACAGGTGATAATATTCCAGTTAATTGTTAAATTAGATATCATCACTAATACACAGGTGATAATATTCCAGTTAATTGTTCAATTAGATATCATCACCGATACACAGGTGATAATATTCCAGTTAATTGTTAAATTAGATATCATCACTAATACACAGGTGATAATATTCCAGTTAATTGTTAAATTAGATATCATCACTGATACACAGGTGATAATATTCCAGTTAATTGTTAAATTAGATATCATCACTAATACACAGGTGATAATATTCCAGTTAATTGTTAAATTAGATATCATCACTAATACACAGGTGATAATATTCCAGTTAATTGTTAAATTAGATATCATCACCAATACACAGGTGATAATATTCCAGTTAATTGTTAAATTAGATATCATCACTAATACACAGGTGATAATATTCCAGTTAATTGTTAAATTAGATATCATCACTAATACACAGGGGATAATATTCCAGTTAATTGTTAAATTAGATATCATCACTAATACACAGGGGATAATATTCCAGTTAATTGTTAAATTAGATATCATCACTAATACACAGGTGATAATATTCCAGTTAATTGTTAAATTAGATATCATCACTAATACACAGGTGATAATATTCCAGTTAATTGTTAAATTAGATGTCATCACTAATACACAGGTGATAATATTCCAGTTAATTGTTAAATTAGATATCATCACTAATACACAGGTGATAATATTCCAGTTAATTGTTAAATTAGATGTCATCACTAATACACAGGTGATAATATTCCAGTTAATTGTTAAATTAGATATCATCACTAATACACAGGTGATAATATTCCAGTTAATTGTTCAATTAGATATCATCACCGATACACAGGTGATAATATTCCAGTTAATTGTTAAATTAGATATCATCACTAATACACAGGTGATAATATTCCAGTTAATTGTTAAATTAGATATCATCACTGATACACAGGTGATAATATTCCAGTTAATTGTTAAATTAGATATCATCACTAATACACAGGTGATAATATTCCAGTTAATTGTTAAATTAGATATCATCACTAATACGCAGGTGATAATATTCCAGTTAATTGTTAAATTAGATATCATCACCAATACACAGGTGATAATATTCCAGTTAATTGTTAAATTAGATATCATCACTAATACACAGGTGATAATATTCCAGTTAATTGTTAAATTAGATATCATCACTAATACACAGGTGATAATATTCCAGTTAATTGTTAAATTAGATATCATCACCAATACACAGGTGATAATATTCCAGTTAATTGTTAAATTAGATATCATCACTAATACACAGGTGATAATATTCCAGTTAATTGTTAAATTAGATGTCATCACTAATACACAGGTGATAATATTCCAGTTAATTGTTAAATTAGATATCATCACTAATACACAGGTGATAATATTCCAGTTAATTGTTAAATTAGATGTCATCACTAATACACAGGTGATAATATTCCAGTTAATTGTTAAATTAGATATCATCACTAATACACAGGTGATAATATTCCAGTTAATTGTTAAATTAGATATCATCACTAATACACAGGTGATAATATTCCAGTTAATTGTTAAATTAGATATCATCACTAATACACAGGTGATAATATTCCAGTTAATTGTTAAATTAGATATCATCACTAATACACAGGTGATAATATTCCAGTTAATTGTTAAATTAGATATCATCACTAATACACAGGTGATAATATTCCAGTTAATTGTTAAATTAGATATCATCACTAATACACAGGTGATAATATTCCAGTTAATTGTTAAATTAGATGTCATCACTAATACACAGGTGATAATATTCCAGTTAATTGTTAAATTAGATATCATCACTAATACACAGGTGATAATATTCCAGTTAATTGTTAAATTAGATATCATCACTAATACACAGGTGATAATATTCCAGTTAATTGTTAAATTAGATATCATCACTAATACACAGGTGATAATATTCCTGTTAATTGTTAAATTAGATATCATCACTAATACACAGGTGATAATATTCCAGTTAATTGTTAAATTAGATATCATCATTAATACACAGGTGATAATATTCCAGTTAATTGTTAAATTAGATATCATCACTAATACACAGGTGATAATATTCCAGTTAATTGTTAAATTAGATATCATCACTAATACACAGGTGATAATATTCCAGTTAATTGTTAAATTAGATGTCATCACTAATACACAGGTGATAATATTCCAGTTAATTGTTAAATTAGATATCATCACTAATACACAGGTGATAATATTCCAGTTAATTGTTCAATTAGATATCATCACCAATACACAGGTGATAATATTCCAGTTAATTGTTAAATTAGATATCATCACTAATACACAGGTGATAATATTCCAGTTAATTGTTAAATTAGATATCATCACTGATACACAGGTGATAATATTCCAGTTAATTGTTAAATTAGATATCATCACTAATACACAGGTGATAATATTCCAGTTAATTGTTAAA
The DNA here is from genome assembly GCF_036365525.1 of Heterodontus francisci. Lineage (NCBI taxonomy): Eukaryota > Metazoa > Chordata > Chondrichthyes > Heterodontiformes > Heterodontidae > Heterodontus > Heterodontus francisci. Next base: position 6,807 of record NW_027140835.1, on the reverse strand, counting down.
TTAGATATCATCACTAATACACAGGTGATAATATTCCAGTTAATTGTTAAATTAGATATCATCACCAATACACAGGTGATAATATTCCAGTTAATTGTTAAATTAGATATCATCACTAATACACAGGTGATAATATTCCAGTTAATTGTTAAATTAGATATCATCACTAATACACAGGGGATAATATTCCAGTTAATTGTTAAATTAGATATCATCACTAATACACAGGGGATAATATTCCAGTTAATTGTTAAATTAGATATCATCACTAATACACAGGTGATAATATTCCAGTTAATTGTTAAATTAGATATCATCACTAATACACAGGTGATAATATTCCAGTTAATTGTTAAATTAGATGTCATCACTAATACACAGGTGATAATATTCCAGTTAATTGTTAAATTAGATATCATCACTAATACACAGGTGATAATATTCTAGTTAATTGTTAAATTAGATGTCATCACTAATACACAGGTGATAATATTCCAGTTAATTGTTAAATTAGATATCATCACTAATACACAGGTGATAATATTCCAGTTAATTGTTAAATTAGATATCATCACTAATACACAGGGGATAATATTCCAGTTAATTGTTAAATTAGATATCATCACTAATACACAGGTGATAATATTCCAGTTAATTGTTAAATTAGATATCATCACTAATACACAGGTGATAATATTCCAGTTAATTGTTAAATTAGATGTCATCACTAATACACAGGTGATAATATTCCAGTTAATTGTTAAATTAGATATCATCACTAATACACAGGTGATAATATTCCAGTTAATTGTTAAATTAGATATCATCACTAATACACAGGTGATAATATTCCAGTTAATTGTTAAATTAGATATCATCACTAATACACAGGGGATAATATTCCAGTTAATTGTTAAATTAGATATCATCACTAATACACAGGTGATAATATTCCAGTTAATTGTTAAATTAGATATCATCACTAATACACAGGGGATAATATTCCAGTTAATTGTTAAATTAGATATCATCACTAATACACAGGTGATAATATTCCAGTTAATTGTTAAATTAGATATCATCACTAATACACAGGTGATAATATTCCAGTTAATTGTTAAATTAGATGTCATCACTAATACACAGGTGATAATATTCCAGTTAATTGTTAAATTAGATATCATCACTAATACACAGGTGATAATATTCCAGTTAATTGTTAAATTAGATATCATCACTAATACACAGGGATAATATTCCAGTTAATTGTTAAATTAGATGTCATCACTAATACACAGGTGATAATATTCCAGTTAATTGTTAAATTAGATATCATCACTAATACACAGGTGATAATATTCCAGTTAATTGTTAAATTAGATATCATCACTAATACACAGGTGATAATATTCCAGTTAATTGTTAAATTAGATATCATCACTAATACACAGGTGATAATATTCCAGTTAATTGTTAAATTAGATATCATCACTAATACACAGGTGATAATATTCCAGTTAATTGTTAAATTAGATGTCATCACTAATACACAGGTGATAATATTCCAGTTAATTGTTAAATTAGATATCATCACTAATACACAGGTGATAATATTCCAGTTAATTGTTAAATTAGATATCATCACTAATACACAGGTGATAATATTCCAGTTAATTGTTAAATTAGATATCATCACTAATACACAGGTGATAATATTCCAGTTAATTGTTAAATTAGATGTCATCACTAATACACAGGTGATAATATTCCAGTTAATTGTTAAATTAGATGTCATCACTAATACACAGGGGATAATATTCCTGTTAATTGTTAAATTAGATATCATCACTAATACACAGGGGATAATATTCCAGTTAATTGTTAAATTAGATGTCATCACTAATACACAGGTGATAATATTCCAGTTAATTGTTAAATTAGATATCATCACTAATACACAGGTGATAATATTCCAGTTAATTGTTAAATTAGATATCATCACTAATACACAGGGGATAATATTCCAGTTAATTGTTAAATTAGATATCATCACTAATACACAGGTGATAATATTCCAGTTAATTGTTCAATTAGATATCATCACTAATACACAGGTGATAATATTCCAGTTAATTGTTAAATTAGATATCATCACTAATACACAGGGGATAATATTCCAGTTAATTGTTAAATTAGATATCATCACTAATACACAGGTGATAATATTCCAGTTAATTGTTAAATTAGATATCATCACTGATACACAGGGGATAATATTCCAGTTAATTGTTAAACTAGATATCATCACTAATACACAGGTGATAATATTCCAGTTAATTGTTAAATTAGATGTCATCACTAATACACAGGTGATAATATTCCAGTTAATTGTTAAATTAGATATCATCACTAATACACAGGTGATAATATTCCGGTTACTTGTTAAATTAGATGTCATCACTAATACACAGGGGATAATATTCCAGTTAATTGTTAAATTAGATGTCATCACTAATACACAGGTGATAATATTCCAGTTAATTGTTAAATTAGATATCATCACTAATACACAGGGGATAATATTCCAGTTAATTGTTAAATTAGATATCATCACTAATACACAGGTGATAATATTCCAGTTAATTGTTAAATTAGATATCATCACTAATACACAGGGGATAATATTCCAGTTAATTGTTAAATTAGATATCATCACTAATACACAGGTGATAATATTCCAGTTAATTGTTAAATTAGATATCATCACTAATACACAGGTGATAATATTCCAGTTAATTGTTAAATTAGATATCATCACTAATACACAGGGGATAATATTCCAGTTAATTGTTAAATTAGATATCATCACTAATACACAGGTGATAATATTCCAGTTAATTGTTAAATTAGATATCATCACTAATACACAGGTGATAATATTCCAGTTAATTGTTAAATTAGATATCATCACTAATACACAGGTGATAATATTCCAGTTAATTGTTAAATTAGATATCATCACTAATACACAGGTGATAATATTCCAGTTAATTGTTAAATAGGATATCATCACTAATACACAGGTGATAATATTCCAGTTAATTGTTAAATTAGATATCATCACTAATACACAGGTGATAATATTCCAGTTAATTGTTAAACTAGATATCATCACTAATACACAGGTGATAATATTCCAGTTAATTGTTAAATTAGATATCATCACTAATACACAGGTGATAATATTCCAGTTAATTGTTAAATTAGATATCATCACTAATACACAGGGGATAATATTCCAGTTAATTGTTAAATTAGATATCATCACTAATACACAGGTGATAATCCAGTTAATTGTTAAATTAGATATCATCACTAATACACAGGTGATAATATTCCAGTTAATTGTTAAATTAGATATCATCACTAATACACAGGTGATAATATTCCAGTTAATTGTTCAATTAGATATCATCACTAATACACAGGTGATAATATTCCAGTTAATTGTTAAATTAGATATCATCACTAATACACAGGTGATAATATTCCAGTTAATTGTTAAATTAGATATCATCACTAATACACAGGTGATAATATTCCAGTTAATTGTTAAACTAGATATCATCACTAATACACAGGGGATAATATTCCAGTTAATTGTTAAATTAGATATCATCACTAATACAGAGGTGATAATATTCCAGTTAATTGTTAAATTAGATATCATCACTAATACACAGGGGATAATATTCCAGTTAATTGTTAAATTAGATGTCATCACTAATACACAGGTGATAATATTCCAGTTAATTGTTAAATTAGATATCATCACTAATACACAGGTGATAATATTCCAGTTAATTGTTAAATTAGATGTCATCACTAATACACAGGGGATAATATTCCAGTTAATTGTTAAATTAGATGTCATCACTAATACACAGGTGATAATATTCCAGTTAATTGTTAAATTAGATATCATCACTAATACACAGGTGATAATATTCCAGTTAATTGTTAAATTAGATATCATCACTAATACACAGGTGATAATATTCCAGTTAATTGTTAAATTAGATATCATCACTAATACACAGGGGATAATATTCCAGTTAATTGTTAAATTAGATATCATCACTAATACACAGGTGATAATATTCCAGTTAATTGTTAAATTAGATATCATCACTAATACACAGGTGATAATATTCCAGTTAATTGTTAAATTAGATATCATCACTAATACAGAGGTGATAATATTCCAGTTAATTGTTAAATTAGATATCATCACTAATACACAGGGGATAATATTCCAGTTAATTGTTAAATTAGATGTCATCACTAATACACAGGTGATAATATTCCAGTTAATTGTTAAATTAGATATCATCACTAATACACAGGTGATAATATTCCAGTTAATTGTTAAATTAGATGTCATCACTAATACACAGGGGATAATATTCCAGTTAATTGTTAAATTAGATGTCATCACTAATACACAGGTGATAATATTCCAGTTAATTGTTAAATTAGATATCATCACTAATACACAGGTGATAATATTCCAGTTAATTGTTAAATTAGATATCATCACTAATACACAGGTGATAATATTCCAGTTAATTGTTAAATTAGATATCATCACTAATACACAGGGGATAATATTCCAGTTAATTGTTAAATTAGATATCATCACTAATACACAGGTGATAATATTCCAGTTAATTGTTAAATTAGATATCATCACTAATACACAGGTGATAATATTCCAGTTAATTGTTAAATTAGATATCATCACTAATACACAGGGGATAATATTCCAGTTAATTGTTAAATTAGATATCATCACTAATACACAGGTGATAATATTCCAGTTAATTGTTAAATTAGATATCATCACTAATACACAGGTGATAATATTCCAGTTAATTGTTAAATTAGATATCATCACTAATACACAGGGGATAATATTCCAGTTAATTGTTAAATTAGATATCATCACTAATACACAGGTGATAATATTCCAGTTAATTGTTAAATTAGATATCATCACTAATACACAGGTGATAATATTCCAGTTAATTGTTAAATTAGATATCATCACTAATACACAGGGGATAATATTCCAGTTAATTGTTAAATTAGATATCATCACTAATACACAGGTGATACTATTCCAGTTAATTGTTAAATTAGATATCATCACTAATACACAGGTGATAATATTCCAGTTAATTGTTAAATTAGATATCATCACTAATACACAGGTGATAATATTCCAGTTAATTGTTAAATTAGATATCATCACTAATACACAGGTGATAATATTCCAGTTAATTGTTAAATAGGATATCATCACTAATACACAGGTGATAATATTCCAGTTAATTGTTAAATTAGATATCATCACTAATACACAGGTGATAATATTCCAGTTAATTGTTAAACTAGATATCATCACTAATACACAGGTGATAATATTCCAGTTAATTGTTAAATTAGATATCATCACTAATACACAGGTGATAATATTCCAGTTAATTGTTAAATTAGATATCATCACTAATACACAGGGGATAATATTCCAGTTAATTGTTAAATTAGATATCATCACTAATACACAGGTGATAATCCAGTTAATTGTTAAATTAGATATCATCACTAATACACAGGTGATAATATTCCAGTTAATTGTTAAATTAGATATCATCACTAATACACAGGTGATAATATTCCAGTTAATTGTTCAATTAGATATCATCACTAATACACAGGTGATAATATTCCAGTTAATTGTTAAATTAGATATCATCACTAATACACAGGTGATAATATTCCAGTTAATTGTTAAATTAGATATCATCACTAATACACAGGTGATAATATTCCAGTTAATTGTTAAACTAGATATCATCACTAATACACAGGGGATAATATTCCAGTTAATTGTTAAATTAGATATCATCACTAATACAGAGGTGATAATATTCCAGTTAATTGTTAAATTAGATATCATCACTAATACACAGGGGATAATATTCCAGTTAATTGTTAAATTAGATGTCATCACTAATACACAGGTGATAATATTCCAGTTAATTGTTAAATTAGATATCATCACTAATACACAGGTGATAATATTCCAGTTAATTGTTAAATTAGATGTCATCACTAATACACAGGGGATAATATTCCAGTTAATTGTTAAATTAGATGTCATCACTAATACACAGGTGATAATATTCCAGTTAATTGTTAAATTAGATATCATCACTAATACACAGGTGATAATATTCCAGTTAATTGTTAAATTAGATATCATCACTAATACACAGGTGATAATATTCCAGTTAATTGTTAAATTAGATATCATCACTAATACACAGGGGATAATATTCCAGTTAATTGTTAAATTAGATATCATCACTAATACACAGGTGATAATATTCCAGTTAATTGTTAAATTAGATATCATCACTAATACACAGGTGATAATATTCCAGTTAATTGTTAAATTAGATATCATCACTAATACAGAGGTGATAATATTCCAGTTAATTGTTAAATTAGATATCATCACTAATACACAGGGGATAATATTCCAGTTAATTGTTAAATTAGATGTCATCACTAATACACAGGTGATAATATTCCAGTTAATTGTTAAATTAGATATCATCACTAATACACAGGTGATAATATTCCAGTTAATTGTTAAATTAGATGTCATCACTAATACACAGGGGATAATATTCCAGTTAATTGTTAAATTAGATGTCATCACTAATACACAGGTGATAA
>NW_027140834.1:0-16874 GCF_036365525.1 Heterodontus francisci | reverse complement strand
TAACGGTTTCTCCCCCAATCTGCCCTCTTAAACTGTTTAAATTCCCCTGGCTCTTTAAATCAGTTCATTTTAGCCCTATCTAAAGGCTAACAGTTAGTTTAGTGTATGTTACCTGGGCCCACTGCCCTCCCCCAGCCACACCTGCTCTTTGTTTTCTCAATGAAATTGATCCGGATGAAACTGACGAGCACAGCTGCCGATACTTCAATCTCCGATCCTGCTGTCTTCACAGTCCAGAGTGTCTGCAGCCACGGCATGCGGTAAGTCCATTGAGGTGAAGAAGGAGCTGCGGGACCCGAGAGAAGTCCTGTGAAAAGGTGCCCCGAACACCCAAAAAATCCACGAACGGCCCCCCCGGCCGCAATTTCAAAGCGCCCGCGGGAGATGGCTCGGAGAGCATCTGCAGCGCACTGTCGGCAATGCTGCATGCCTTTATTTAAACCACTGCAAAAAAAAACCCTTCGCAAATGTAATCACCTCTAAGTCTGCCAAATGATGCTTCACCTCCCGAAGGACGTGGATGAGCTTTCCGGACGTCGATGGTGGGCACTGAGGAAATGGCTTATTACCTGCACCAGATTCCACCCCCCCTCCCCCCCCTTTACCCCCCTTCCACCCCCCCCACCCCCGTCCCCTTCCCTGCTCCACCCTCTCAGCTCACCCCCTCACAACCCCGTCCCAGCCCGCCCCCCCTCGCACCATCTTCACCCCGCACCCCCTTCCCCTGCACCCCCCCCACCCCCTCCCTCTACCCCTCCCCCTTGCATCCCCTCCTCCCACCGGCACCATCCTACACCTGTGTAGGGGCCCCAACAACCCCACTGCCTTGTGGGCGTCTCGGGAGAGACCAAGGCTAAGGGAGTAAACCCTAACAGAAAATCCGGAGCGGAACCCCGTAGGCGGTCATGTGTCACCTTTGGCATGTTTCCGGCAGTTCCTGCAGCCATACTGGTGCCAAACGTCGTGTCCTGCACTCCTTTGGACCCCACCAGAAAGGCCGAGAGGGGGGTTTTGACGACTGGGCAACTCTCAACCTCCATAAATTTGCCCAGGCATGCGCCATGGAGAGGTCACTCCATAGTTGCCTCACAGCGACTAAAACAACACGGAAGGCAGCAGTTACGGGTTATAAGTCCAGATAAATTGGCGTAGAAACTGGGCGCCACGGGTTGCCTTTGTCGGTGGGAGAGGTCATTGCACCTCACTGGACAGCTACCGCCCGCCTCAAACCGGGCAGCCCCCGGTCAATAAGGTTCTGTCCCGCCACAGTCTGCCTGCTTCAATGGGTGCTTGGAGCTCAGGGTCATTGCCCGAAAGGTGGACTGATACACCGCACCAAACAACATGAAAAAAGGAAAGAAGGTACCAGCCCTTCGCTTTGCAAGCTGGAACGTCAGAACTATGTGTCCTGGCCTGTCGGAAGACCTTACACAAATCAACGATTCTCGGAAGACCGCCATCATTAACAACGAGCTCAGTAGATTCAATGTGGACATTGCAGCACTTCAGGAGACTCGCCTCCCCGCGAGTGGCTCTCTAGCAGAGCAAGACTACACCTTCTTCTGGCAGGGCAGGGATCCTGAAGAACCAAGACAGCATGGAGTGGGCTTCGCCATCAGAAACTCCTTGCTCAGCATGATAGAGCCTCCCTCAAATGGCTCGGAACGCATACTGTCCATCCGACTGCTCACCACCTCTGGTCCAGTACACCTACTCAGCATCTATGCTCCAACACTCTGCTCCGCACCTGAAGCTAAAGACCAGTTCTATGAACAACTCCATAACATCATTAGCAGCATCCCCAACACCGAACACCTATTCCTGCTGGGGGACTTTAATGCCAGGGTTGGGGCCGACCATGACTCATGGCCCTCCTGCCTTGGGCGCTATGGCGTTGGAAGGATGAATGAGAACGGGCAGAGACTGCTTGAGTTGTGTACCTATCATAACCTCTGCATCACCAACTCGTTCTTTCACACTAAACCCTGTCACCAGGTTTCATGGAGGCACCCAAGATCACGTCGTTGGCACCAGCTAGACCTCATTGTCACAAGGCGAGCCGCCTTAAACAGTGTTCAAATCACACGCAGCTTCCACAGTGCGGACTGCGACACCGACCACTCCCTGGTGTGCAGCAAGGTTAGACTCAGACCAAAGAAGTTGCATCATTCCAAGCAGAAGGGCCACCCGCGCATCAACACGAGCAGAATTTCTCACCCACAGCTGTTACAAAAATTTCTAAATTCACTTGTAACAGCCCTTCAAAACACTCCCACAGGGGATGCTGAGACCAAGTGGGCCCACATCAGAGACGCCATCTATGAGTCAGCTTTGACCACCTACGGCAAACGTGCGAAGAGGAATGCAGACTGGTTTCAATCTCATAATGAAGAGCTGGAACCTGTCATAGCCGCTAAGCGCATTGCACTTTTGAACTACAAGAAAGCCCCCAGCGATTTAACATCCGCAGCACTTAAAGCAGCCAGAAGTACTGCACAAAGAACAGCTAGGCGTTGCGCAAACGACTACTGGCAACACCTATGCAGTCATATTCAGCTGGCCTCAGACACCGGAAACATCAGAGGAATGTATGATGGCATGAAGAGAGCTCTTGGGCCAACCATCAAGAAGATCACCCCCCTCAAATCTAAATCGGGGGACATAATCACTGACCAACGCAAACAGATGGACCGCTGGGTTGAGCACTACCTAGAACTGTACTCCAGGGAGAATGCTGTCACTGAGACTGCCCTCAATGCAGCCCAGCCTCTACCAGTCATGGATGAGCTGGACATACAGCCAACCAAATCGGAACTCAGTGATGCCATTGATTCCCTAGCCAGCGGAAAAGCCCCTGGGAAGGACAGCATTACCCCTGAAATAATCAAGAGTGCCAAGCCTGCTATACTCTCAGCACTACATGAACTGCTATGCCTGTGCTGGGACGAGGGAGCAGTACCCCAGGACATGCGCGATGCCAACATCATCACCCTCTATAAAAACAAAGGTGACCGCGGTGACTGCAACAACTACCGTGGAATCTCCCTGCTCAGCATAGTGGGGAAAGTCTTTGCTCGAGTCGCTCTGAACAGGCTCCAGAAGCTGGCCGAGCGCGTCTACCCTGAGGCACAGTGTGGCTTTCGTGCAGAGAGATCGACTATTGACATGCTGTTCTCCCTTCGTCAGATACAGGAGAAATGCCGTGAACAACAGATGCCCCTCTACATTGCTTTCATTGATCTCACCAAAGCCTTTGACCTCGTCAGCAGACGTGGTCTCTTCAGACTACTAGAAAAGATCGGATGTCCACCAAAGCTACTAAGTATCATCACCTCATTCCATGACAATATGAAAGGCACAATTCAACATGGTGGCTCCTCATCAGAGCCCTTTCCTATCCTGAGTGGTGTGAAACAGGGCTGTGTTCTCGCACCCACACTTTTTGGGATTTTCTTCTCCCTGCTGCTTTCACATGCGTTCAAATCCTCTGAAGAAGGAATTTTCCTCCACACAAGATCAGGGGGCAGGTTGTTCAACCTTGCCCGTCTAAGAGCGAAGTCCAAAGTACGGAAAGTCCTCATCAGAGAACTCCTCTTTGCTGACGATGCTGCTTTAACATCTCACACTGAAGAATGCCTGCAGAGTCTCATCGACAGGTTTGCGTCTGCCTGCAATGAATTTGGCCTAACCATCAGCCTCAAGAAAACGAACATCATGGGGCAGGATGTCAGAAATGCTCCATCCATCAATATTGGCGACCACGCTCTGGAAGTGGTTCAAGAGTTCACCTACCTAGGCTCAACTATCACCAGTAACCTGTCTCTAGATGCAGAAATCAACAAGCGCATGGGTAAGGCTTCCACTGCTATGTCCAGACTGGCCAAGAGAGTGTGGGAAAATGGCGCACTGACACGGAACACAAAAGTCCGAGTGTATCAGGCCTGTGTCCTCAGTACCTTGCTCTACGGCAGCGAGGCCTGGACAACGTATGCCAGCCAAGAGCGACGTCTCAATTCATTCCATCTTCGCTGCCTTCGGAGAATACTTGGCATCAGGTGGCAGGACTATATCTCCAACACAGAAGTCCTTGAAGCGGCCAACACCCCCAGCTTATACACACTACTGAGTCAGCGGCGCTTGAGATGGCTTGGCCATGTGAGCCGCATGGAAGATGGCAGGATCCCCAAAGACACATTGTACAGCGAGCTCGCCACTGGTATCAGACCCACCGGCCGTCCATGTCTCCGTTATAAAGACGTCTGCAAACGTGACATGAAATCGTGTGACATTGATCACAAGTCGTGGGAGTCAGTTGCCAGCATTCGCCAGAGCTGGCGGGCAGCCATAAAGACAGGGCTAAATTGTGGCGAGTCGAAGAGACTTAGTAGTTGGCAGGAAAAAAGACAGAGGCGCAAGGGGAGAGCCAACTGTGCAACAGCCCCAACAAACAAATTTCTCTGCAGCACCTGTGGAAGAGCCTGTCACTCCAGAATTGGCCTTTATAGCCACTCCAGGCGCTGCTTCACAAACCACTGACCACCTCCAGGCGCGTATCCATTGTCTCTCGAGATAAGGAGGCCCAAAAGAACTCAGTCTCTCCTCATAAACCAACCCCCTCAACTCTGGAATCAACCTAGTGAACCTCCTCTGCATCCCCTCCAGTGCCAGTACATCCTTTCTCTAGTAAGGAGACCAAAACTGCACACAGTACTCCAGGTGCGGCCTCACCAGTACCTTATACAGCTGCAACATAACCTCTCTGCTTTTAAACTCAATCCCTTTAGCAATGAAGGACAAAATTCCATTTGCCTTCCTAATTACTTGCTGTACCTGCAGACCAACCTTCTGCGATTCATGCACAAGGACACCCAGGTCCCTCTGCATGCTGCAACTTTTTACCATTCAAGTAATAATCCTTTTTACCGTTACTCCTACCGAAATGGATGACTTCACATTTATTAACATTGTATTCCATCTGCCAGACCTTTGCCCACTCACTCAATGTATCTATGTTCCTCTGCAAAGTTTCACAGTCATCTGCACACTTTGCTCTGCCACTCATCTTAGTGTCATCTGCAAACTTTGACACCCTACACGTGGTCGCCCACTCCAAATCATCTATATAAATTGTAAATAATTGCGGTCCCAACACCGATCCGTGAGGCACACCACTAGTGACTGATTGCCAGACAGAATAGCACTCATTTATCCCCACTCTCTGCTTCCTGTTAGTCAACCAATCCTCTATCCATGCTAATACTTTACCCCTAACGCCATGCAGCAGCCTCTTGTGTGGCACCTTGTCGAAGGCCTTTTGGAAATCTAGGTACACCACATCCACTGGGTCCCCATTGTCCACCTTGCTCGTAATGTCTTCATAGAATTCCAAAAGATTTGTCAAGCATGACCTGCCCTTCATGAACCCATGCTGCATCTGCCCAACGGGACAATTTCTATCGAGATGCCCTGCTATTTCTTCCTTGATAATAGACTCAAGCATCTTCCCCACTACAGAGGTTAAGCTAACCGGTCTATAATTCCCCATCTTTTGTCTAGCTCCCTTTTTAAACAGTGGCGTCACATCTGCTGTTTTCCAATCTGCTGGGACTACCCCAGAGTCCAGCGGATTTTGGAAAATTTCCGTCAGTGCACCTGCTATTTCTACCGCCATCTCTTTTAGTAGCCTGGGATGCATTCCATCAGGGCCAGGAGACTTATCAATCCTTAGCTCCATTAGCTTGCCCAACACTACCTCTTCCGTAATAATGATTGTTTCCAGGTCCTCACCTACGTTCGTCTCTTTGTCAATTACTGGCATGTTATTGGTGTCCTCCACTGTGAAGACCGATACAAAATACCTGTTCAATGCCTCGGCCATTTCATCATATCCCATAACTAAATTCCCCTTCTCATCCTCTAAAGGACCAACTTTTACTTTAGCCACTCTTTTTCGTTTTATATATTTATAGAAACTTTTGCTATCAGTCTTTATATTCTGTGCTAGTTTTTTCTCATGTTCTATCTTACTTTTCTTTATAGCTCTTTTTGTGGCTTTCTGTTGACCTTTAAAGTTTTCCCAATCTTCTAGTTTCATGCTGTTTTTGGCCACTTTGTATGCCTTCTCTTTCAATTTGATAGCCTCCCTTATTTCCTTAGACACCCATGGCAGATTACCCCTTTTCTTCCAGTCCTTCCTTTTCACTGGAATATACTTTTGCTGAGCACTTTGAAAAATTGCTTTGAAAGTCCTCCACTGCTCATCAACTGTCCCACCGTAAAATCCTTGTTTCCAGTCTACTTTAGCCAAGTCCTCCCTCATTCTATTGTAGTCCCCCTTGTTCAAGCACAGGACCCTGGTATTGGATTTTATCTTCACACTCTCCATCTGTATTCTAAATTCAACCATACTGTGATCACTCCTTCCAAGAGGATCCCTAACTATGAGGTCATTAATTATTCCTGTCTCATTACACAGGACTAGATCTAGGATAGCTTGCTCCCTCGTCGGTTCCATTACATACTGTTCAAGAAAACTATCACGGATACACTCAACGAACTCCTCCTCAAGGCTACCCTGACTGAGCTGGTTCGACCAATCTACATGTAGATTAAAATCCCCCATGATAATTGCCGTACCATTTTTACGGGCATTAGTTATTTCTTTGTTTATTGCCCGCCCCAATGTGATGTTATTATTTGGTGGCCTATAGACTACGCCTATCAATGACTTTTTCTTCTTAGAGTTTCTCATTTCCACCCAAATGGATTCAACCTCATTCTCCATAGAACCTATATCATCTCTCAGCACCGCCCTGATGTCGTCCTTGAGTATCAGAGCTACACCACCTCCCTTACCTTCCTGTCTGTCCTTCCGAATAGTCTGGTACCCCTGGATATTTAACTCCCAGTCGTGACCAACCTGTAACCATGTCTCCGTAATGGCTACCAAATCATATTCATTCGCGATGATTTGTGCCGTTAACTCATCAACCTTGTTACGAATGCTACGAGCATTCAGGTAAAGTGCCTTTATGCTAGCTTTCTTACCCTCATGATTCCCAACATCTCTAATAATATCTCCTGAGTTATCCTTCCTTTCTACTTCTTTCATAGTCTGCCTTGAACTTAAACCCTCCTGCACACATGTTAACCTGCTGCTTACCTTTTTATTTATCATCATACTCCCTGTCGTTTTCCCTTTCCCTTCCCCCTGACTCACTAGTTTAAAGTCCTAGAGACCACCCTATTTATCCTTTTCGCTAGAACACTGGTTCCAGAACGGTTCAGGTGGAGACCGTCCCATCGGTACAGATCCCCCCGGTTCCAAAACTGATGCCAATGCCCCATGAAATGGAACCCCTCTTTCCCACACCACTCCCTTAGCCACATGTTTACTTCCCTAATTTTCGTATCCCTAAGCCAATTTGCACGTGGCTCGGGCAGTAATCCGGAGATTATGACCCTCGAGGACCTGTTCCTTAATTTCGTTCCTAGTGCTTTATAATCCCCAAACAGGTCCTCCATCCTAGCCTTGCCTATGTTGTTAGTCCCAACGTGGACCACAACAACTGGATCCTCCCCCTCCTGCTCCAATATCCTTTCAAGCCGGTCAGAGATGTCCTGCACCCTGGCACCGGGCAGGCAACACACCATGCGGGACTCCCGATCCGGCTTGCAAAGGATACTATATATCCCTCTAATTATAGAATCTCCTATAACTACCACTTGTCTTTTTGCTCCCCCCTCTTGAATGGCCTTCTGCACCATGGTGGCGTGGTCAGTTGGCTCATCCTCCCCGCAGCCCTTTTCCTCATCCACACAGGGAGCAAGTATCTCGTACCTGTTGGATAAGGTCAAAGGCTGAGGCTCCTCCACTCCTGAACTCAGGATCCCCCTATCTGCCTCACTTGCAATCACACCCTGTTGTCCCTGATCACTAACTGAATTTGAATTACTTAATCTACCAGGTGTGACTGCCTCCTGAAACAAAACATCCAGGTAACTCTCCCCCTCCCGGATGTGCCACAGTGTTTGAAGCTCAGATTCCAGATCATCAACTCTGAGCCGGAGTGGAAAGAGATGCAGTGGTTTTTGGTCGAGGTTCATCCCAAGCAGCTCTGTAACACAGAAGAGTCTGTGCTCTATGGACTGTTCCCAGGGACGCACACTGAGATAAACATCAACTGCTGCTGGAGGACCATCAATTCAGTGAAAGACGCTCTTTGGTCTGCCTGAAACTTGCTGGTCTTCCAGCGCAAAGAGATGTCCACAAGCGAGTGTTGCAGACTGGCACATTCCAAGGTCCAGGACTACATGCTGAGGGATGCACTAAAGCTTGGGGCAGCTGCCACAAAGGCTCAATGGGGAAAGTCCACTGTGTAAGGTCCTCCCGCCATAGTGAACTGAGGGGCTGGATCCATGGAAAACCCCTCAGGCTGTATACACCAAATACTGTTTTGCTGTAAAATGTACATGGCATGTAAAATGGAATGGAAGGGATGTGAGGCAACTCACTCTTGTATTGAAGAAAACTGATTTCCTTTGTACTTTTTGGAATGTCAACTTGGTGCTGTTTTGAACTATTTTGTAATATTTTTTTACAGTATTTTATGAATAAAATATATTTTTGGAAAAAAAACTGTTAGGCTGTTCATTTTTTTCCAAGAATATATTTTAATCATAAAATTTGTTAAAGTACATTACATAACAGTTCAACTTTGACATTACATAAAGTGCAATACAGATCAGTTTCTTTCAGTTCAGTAAATGAGGTGCCTCACTACACTTGCCATTACAGGTTATATTAACAGTGTACGTTTACATTTCATGTCAACCATTCTCTGGGGCATACAGCCTATTAGGTTGTTCTTAATTATTAATGTCTCGTCTCACATTTCCCCATGGACGGGTAATGGAAATGGGTGGGGCAGGCCCACTTCTGATTATCGCACAGACCTTCTACACAAGCATAACCGTGTGCCAAATCCCATTTAAAAGCAGCCCACCAGCCCGCATAGGCATTACAGTTTTACACTGGAGTAAAACTCACCATCCTTCCAACATTACTCCATGTATTATTTCCGAATTCTGGCAACTCAGTTACGTGGATAAATTGGAGAAGCTTGGGCTGTTATCTTTAAAGAAGAGAAGGTTGAAAGGAGATTTGATAAAGGTGTTCAAAATCATGAGAGGTCTGGACAGAGCAGATAGAGAGAAACTGTTCCCATTGGCAGAAGGGTCAAGAACCAGAGGACACCGATTTGAGGCGATTCGCAAAAAAAAACAGCGGGGACATAAGGAAAAACTTTTACACAGTGAGTGATTAGGATCTGGAATGCATTGCCTGAGAGTGTGGTGGAAGCAGATTCAATCATGGCTTTCTAAAAGGAACTGGATAATTATCCGAAGAGAAAATTGTTGCAGGCTATGGGGAATGGGCAGGGGAATGGGACTAGCTGAGGTAGCCCTTACAGAGAGCCCGCATGGACATGACAGGCTGAATGGCCTGTTATCATTCTATGATTCTAACTCCACAAATGCAGTGCTGGGAATGCTGAAATAAAGCCAGTTAATACATACACAGCAAGAACATCTTTCTTATCTCTGCAACTGCCGCAACTAATCTCGAAGAAAATAAACCATCACAGGGTTATAATTCAGAAAGCCAGTTGTTGAAGGATGAAACTAGAGCCAATCTTTACTGATTCTTACATTTACTCACAGAGTAAAAGATTACAAACATATAGCTCCTAACACAAACCCCCACTCATTTTCAGTAAGTGCATCCTTATATGTGCTCAAGTACGACCCTAATTAACACCCTACACCTGCATATGTTTAAATGCAATTGATATACAATTAACATACAATGGCTGACCATACTTCAGAAAATTCCTGTGCGGAAAATGATTTCATTTAAAAACTCTATTTTAGCAGCTTACTTGTTTTATATATAACCTCTTTGGGGACAAACATTAAATAGATGCACCAGAAGTTGCAACTCTTTGAAGCCTTTCCAGAAATATTTCTGGCTCATGTTTGTATGACACTAACAGTAGGAGAAAGGAAAATCTGATTGATTGATTCTAACACCTTTCAATCCCACCATGCAGCCATATTGATTGGTGGGTAATGACAGCTTCCAGTCCCAGTTGAAAAATAGTTGACTTTTCTTGCCAAGCTCTGACAAGCTGACACATGGATTAAAAAGCTGTCAGTTTAAAAAGTTGATGACTGACACACATGGACTGACAACCTTTGGTATATAACTTATTTTTATTTCTCCAATCTTCTCAAACTAGTTAGAGATAAAAATTACATGACACCATTTCTAGAACAGAAATCTTATTGAAGTTTAGTGTCAAAGAAGCCGTGTAACAGGAAATTCATAGTAATAGCTTACTGAAGATGAAAAAAATTGAAGCGCAAAAGAAAAAATAGAAAACTCTTTCTGTTGGTACAATTTAAATTCATTATCATTCAGATATTGGGATGGCATTGTTTTGTTTACTGTCTTTCTTATCCTAGATACTTTGATGTTCCTATTTTGATGACTCTCATAGGTGAGATCTTAGCTCCTCATACCTTGAGATCATATTCGCTGGCCTAACACCCAGGTAGGGTTTGGTGTCTGGACCAGCTTAACAAACAGAACATTGTTCTTTAAATTACCTTTGTTAACTGCATCAATCCTGTATCACCACATGAATTTTCTTTCATCTTTGGAGAGATTTCGAGTGTCACATCAGACCTAATTTCTGACTTTAGCTATAACATGAAGTTATTGAACAATGGGGAATAAACAAACATCCTACAACAATATAAGAAATATATGTCTTTATGGGCGAAGGGCCTGTTTCAGTGCTGTATCTCTAAATAAATAAATAAATAACCAGCTTCTTGAACAAACACAGAAAATCATGACGATCTATATGCTAAGCTATTGTTTTGTAGTTAACTTTCATATAAAGAATGTTATTGTTCTGTAATCTTTCTCAATGTTGGAGCTACAATAGCCTTTTTTTTAAATGTTCCAACCAACTTTCAGATTTAAACTTTCTCAGCTCATGTACACATTGCAAGCAGTCATTGATATGAAAAGCTATCAGTTAAATTTAAAAGTAACTTAACTGACCAAATCACACATGGGGGTAATTTTTTTTTAACACCACTGCCTGCGCATTAACCTGGCAGAGTGGGTGTCCTACCTTTTATAGAACCTGCCTGACTGATCTTCCATTATATTCAATGGAATGAAATTTGGCATATTCGATAAAGGGGGAGCATTCTGCTTCACCAGGTCACAGCCCCAGGTGATGGACTTAAAAATGGCCCTGAATATTTTTTGTTTGAACACAGTTTGGCCACTTCCCTTCAAAATTCCTTTAGTTACAGTTATGACCAAGGCAGGAGTAATGCACTTTAATTCAGTCCCACAGGTTACAGATCATAACATAGAAAATAAATTTTCCCATCTACTGAAGAATAGCCAAATTAAACACTTTATTTTTTTTCCCAGAATAAAGCACACCAAACCAGGTTTCTTCAGCAATAACAACAGTAACTATTTATTAGAAAAGAAATAATAGGTCTTAACTACTAACGAGATAAATCTATATATATGAAAAACACCTTATTTCCTTAGCCCTCATGCACACACACATACATTAAAAAAAAAACAGTTAACTGGGGAAAAGGATTTTTGGTTTGTAGCCGTTTCTTAGGAATAAAAAGGAAAAAAATAGAATGATTGAATTTATCACATTCTAGTAAAGTGATTTATGACTTTAACCCCTTATAGGGACCAAACCAAATCAGGAATACATCCCTATGAATCTCCTTTAATTAGGTTCAAACCAGATAAACTCTTATAGGCACTAATTTGGGTCCAAAAATTGAACTAGCTTTCTCTCAAAGAAAGAAAACGAACAGAGAATATTATCATCTTTCAGATAACCCATTTTTAAAATAATTATGGCTAAGTCATAAATATCCCAGATATTATAAGGGTCTGGGAAACTCTCTTCAATACGTATCTCTCCACTTAAAGAGACACAGAGAGGGGTTCTTGTAGTTGTATACAGAATACTACATGAGACAATTTGTTAACTTTTATATATTTATTAAAGAATTTAACATGCAATACACTTTTAAGTGGCTAAATATATCACAATATCAAATATTACTAAGCGATGTAACACATAAACCTATTTCTAATATAGAATCCAAAAGTTTAACCTTGCTAATGTTACAGAAAAATATCTTAGAATATCCATCAAAACTTAAAGTAAACTTTTACCTTAAATTCCCGAGTAAGGCATGAACTTGGAGAGGGCATGAGAGGAAAGAAGAAACTAGGGAAAGATGCAAGTTCAGGACCATCCTCTATCATCCTCTATTATATGATATATAATTAAATGATCATCAACTTATTTAGGTAACATCATATGCCATTATCCACACTTAATTTTAGAAAGTATTGCAGGCAAATTCACTTCAGCTGCAGTTCTCCTGACACTCCCTGTGTAGGCAGTTATCTTTTACTGCTGCATTAAGCCTTCTAATATGAAAGCTGTTATATTCAAATCAGAGATCAACAGGTTTTTGGATATTAGAGGAATCAAGGTATATGGAGATAGTGTGGGAAGGTGTAGCTGAGGTAGAAGCCATGACCTTATTGAATGGCAGTGCAGGCTCAAGGGGCCCAATGCCCTACTCTTGCCCCTATTTCTTATGTTCTTAAACCTAGCTAAAAAAGGCTGCAGGGAAGTATTGTGTGGGCACACTTTCTAATTCCGTCAGATGATAAACAAAATTCTGCGCAAACTGCGAGGCTTGCTTCAGTAAGGCTAAGAAGAAAGCACATTAAACATTTTAATGGCACATTTTAAAAGACCGCAGTCAAGTAACAGGGATAAAAATAACATTAATTGCAATCTAAAGCTAGAAATTCCTTTCCTTCCAACCGCCCGCTGGTGAAAGAAGCATTTGAATTGTAAATGTAATTGCTGTGAACCTGAAACTTTATCTGTGTTTGTTGGCTATATTCACTTGTATTTTTTAATTAGAAGTATAATTGAAATAACCCCTACAACCCTTACCCTTCCTTATCCCTGCGCTCCTTCAATTCAGACCTATCGAGCATCCCCGATTTTAATTGCTCCACCAGTGACGCCCATGCTTTCTGCTGCCTGGACCCGAAGCTCTGGAATTCCCTCCATAATCCTCTTCGCCTCTCGTTCCTCCTTCAAGACACTCCTTCAAACCTATCTCTTTGACCAAGCTTTCAGTCACCTAATATCTCCTTAAGTGGCTTGGGGTCAAATTTTGTTTGATATGTTCTGATGTACATTTTATTATGTTAAATGTGCATCATATAGTAAATGCAAGTTGTTGTTGTCCAAGGTTCACTTTTGATTTGACGTCAGCTATTATGTTGTTCCTGACATAGGGAAGCCGATGGACAGTACCAACAACATGTATTGTTTTCTGGGTAACTTTCAATAAGGAGGCAAGTCAGCAAATGGTTTACTTGAGACTTTTTGAAACTTAGTTCTATTCTGTGGGATTGTTCAAACATGAACAGTTCAAGCACTCACCATCAACATTATAAGGAACCAGATTGTGAATGTGCTGATGCTCAGAAATCTCCCCAGGAGCAGAGTGCCAAAGGCTATTGCCTGATACCAGTCAGTCCCCACTTTTCCAGTCAAAGATGACAGAATTCTTTAAAAAAGAGTAACACTTATACCATTATGGTTTCTGTGCCTTAATTATATTGCATAGGATTACATAGGATACACAGTACAGAAACAGGCCATTTGGCCCAACCAGTCCTTGCCGGCATTTATGCTCCACTCCAATATCCTTCTGTCTTTCTTCATTTAACCACACACTAGTGAGTAGAAATAGGAGGATACAGCAGATGAATGTGTGGCTGGAGAGATGGTGCAGGAGAGATTCCTCAGACGTTGGGGCTGGATCTGGGGGAGCTGGGACCTGTACAGGCTGGTTGGGTTGCACCTGAACAAAACCAGGACCAATGTCCTAGCAGGGTGTTTGGCTAGTGTTATTGAGGAGGATTTAAACTAACTTGGCAGGGTGATGGAAACCATGATGTAACATTGGAAAGGAAAAACAAGGTGCACAAAGGATTGGGAGAGGCAGAAAGTAAGAAATAGTAAGGTATTAGGTGGGGTCAGAGTGAAAGGGAATGCAATAGGGTCTAAATTAGGTTTACAGTGCATGTATGATGTATGTGAATGCATGGAGCATGGTAAATAAGGTTGGTGAGCTGCAGGTGTAGATAACCACATGGGAATACAATGTCGTAGCAATAACAGAGACGTGGCTCAAAAAAAGGGCTGGACTGGGTACTAAATATCCCTGGATGCATGATGTTCAGAAAAGATAAAGAAGGAAAGAAAGGAGGAGGGGTGGCAGGATTAGGTAGGGAGAATATTACAGTGTTAGAGAGACAGGATGTTCTAGAAGTGTCAAGGACAGACTCCATTTGGTTAGAGCTAAGAAATAATAGAGGTACCACTACACTACTGGGTGTATTCTATAGGCTACCAACTAGTTGGAAAGATATAGAGGAACAAATTTGCAAGGAAATTACAGAGAGGTGCAAAGGTTATAGGGCAGTTATAATGGGTATCTTTAACTATTCTAATATAGACTCGGGGGGGAGGGTGGAGGGAGGAGCATTGCTGGATCTGGTTTCTGGGAATGAGGTTGGTCAAGTGGATTAAGTGTCAATAGGGAGAACATTTGGGGAACAGTGATCATAGTATCATAAGGTTTAGGTTAGCTATGCAAGGGACAAGGAGCAATCGAGAGTAAACATAATTAATTGTGGGAGGCCAATCAGTGGAGTGAGAACAGATCTGGCTCAGGTAAATTGGATTCAAAGATTGGCAGGCAAAACAGAACGATGGGCTACCTTTAAAGAGGAGATGGTTCGGGTACAGTTGAGGTACATTCTCACAAAGGGGAAAGATAGGACAAATAAAGTCAGAGCTCTTTGTATGATGAAAGAGATAGAGAGTAAGTTGAGGCAGAAAAAGGGTGCATATGACAGATGTCAAGTTGATAATACAAGTGAGAACCAGGCTGAATATAGAAAGTTCAGAGGGGAAGTAAAAAAGGAAAAAAAAGAGGCAAACAGAGAGTCTGAGAAGAGACTGGAAACTAACATAAAGAGGAATCTAAAAGTCTTCTCTAAGCATAAAAATAATAAAAGGGTAGTAAAATGAGGGGTGGGATGATTAGAGACCAAAAAGGGGATTTATGCATGGTGGCAAACGGCATGGCTGAGGTACCAAGTGAGTACCTTGCATCTGTCTTTACCAAGGAAGATTTATCAACAATTGATAAAGAGAAGGCATTAGAAAGGCTGTCTATACTCAAAGTTTGTAAGTCACTAGGACCAGATGAGATTCATCCGAGGATACTGAGGGAAGGGTGTAAATTGCAGTGTCACTGGCCATAGTCTTCCAATATGATGCTCAGAGAACTCGAGAATTGTAAATGTTACACCTTCGTTCAAAAAAAGGTGTAAGGATAAACACAGCAACTACAGGCCAGTCAGTTTAACCTCAGTAGTGGGAAAACTTTTAGTGATGATAATTCAGGACAAAATTAACAGTCACTTGGACAAATGTGGATTAATGAGGGAAAGCCAGCACGGACTTGTTAAAGGCAAATTGTGTATAACTAACTTGATTGAGTTTTTTGATAAGGGTAATATGGTTGCTGTGGTGTACCTAGACTTCCAAAAGGTGTTTGATAAAGTGCCACTTAACAAGTTTGTCAGCAAAGTTAAAGCCCATGGAATAAAAGGGATAGTGGCAGCATGGATATGAAGTTGGCTGAGTGACAGGATAAAGAGGGAGTGGTGAATGGTTGTTTATCAGCCTGGAGGAAGGTATACAGTGGGGCTCCCTAGAGGTTGGTATCAGGACCACTTCTTTTCTTCATCTGTATTAATGACCTAGACTTGGGTGTACAGGGCATAATTTCAAATTTTGCATATGACACAAAACTTGGAACTATTGTGAACTGTGAGGAGGATAGTGATAAACTTCAAGAAGACATAGACAAGTTGGTGGAATGGGCAGATATGTGGCAGGTGAAATTTAATGCAGGGAAGTGTAAAGTGATAGTTTTGGTAGGAAGAATGAGGAGAGGCAATATATAATAACGGATACAATTCTAAAGGAGGTGCAGGAACAGAGAGACCTGGGGGACAGTGTGCACAAATCGTTGAAGGTGGCAGGACAGGTTGAGAAAGTGGTTCATAGAATCATAGAATGCTTACAGCCAGAAAGAGGCCATTCAGCCCATTGTGTCTGTGCTTACGCTCTGGAGGAGCAATTACCTAATGCCACTCCCCTGCCTTAAAGCATTAGCGATCCTGGGCTTTGTAAATAGAGACATTGAGTACAAAAGTAAGGAAGTTATTGTGAACCTTTATAAAACACTGGCTCTGCCTCAACTGGAGTATTGGGTTCAGTTCTGGGCACCACACTTTAGGAAGGATGTGAAGGCATAGGAGAGTACAGAAAAGATTTATGAGAATGGTTACAGGGATGAGGGACATTAATTATGTGGATAGATTGGAGAATCTGGTGTTGTTTTCCTTAGAGAAGGGAAGGTTGAGAGGAGATTTGATAGAGATGTTCAAAATCATGAGTGATCTGGATAGAGTAGATAGGGGAGAAACTGTTCCCATTGGTGGAAGGGTTGAGAACCAGACAACACTGATTTAAGGTGAATGGCAAAAGGACCAGAGGCAACATGCGGAAAACCTTTTTTTACACCTCGTGTTGTTGGCCAGGGGCTGCAAGAAGGACTGATTCTGTTACAAACTG
>NW_027140833.1:30000-37500 GCF_036365525.1 Heterodontus francisci | reverse complement strand
ATAGTCGGCGTGCGGGGGTGACCTTGCGAAGGCTAGCAGTGGGCAGAACCGGTTTATGATTTGCTCCCGTCGTCAGATTGACAAAGAGTCTGGTTAATCAGTTGTCCAAATGTTGTAAATTGGTTAATGAGTTGTCACTTCAACTTTTGGCCGCGGTTGGCTACAATGAGTCTTGCCGGGCTTAATAGTCGGCGTGCGGGGGTGACTTTGCGAAGGCTAGCAGTGGGCAGAACCGGTTTATGATTTGCCCCCGTCGTCAGATTGACAAAGAGTCTGGTTATTCAGTTGGCCTAATTTTGGAAATTGGTTAATGAGTTGTCACTTCAACTTTTGGCCGCGGTTGGCTGCAATGAGTCTTGCCGGGCTTAATAGTCGGCGTGGGGGTGAATTTGCGAAGGTGGCCGTGTTTGTATGCATGTTTGCCGGCGTGTTTAGGAAGGTTGGGTGGGTGGGTGGTTGTGTGGGCGCCGTGGTCTGAGGGCACATCCTGTGGGATGTGGGAGGCGGGGGAAGGAGAGCGCCCTTGGTGCGTGTGTCTAGGCGATGCATTGCGGAAGGATGGGCGGGTGGGGCCGGGCGTGTGGGTTCCCGACTTATCGGTGAACCATTTGCTACTGCGGGGCCAAAGCAAAAGGGAAAGCATAAGGGCGCAGGCTGCCCTCTGCGGGACAGGTCCGGCCCTGACGCCGGTTTACGATTTCTCCGGTAAAGCACCTGTCGGGTGGCGACCGGAGGGTCTTTGCAGGGCCTGGATCTCCGAGCCCGTGGGACAGGCGGGAAAGGGTGGCGGCAGCCGGTTGAAGTCCCGACCCTGGGCAGCCTCCCGGTCCTACCTCCATAACTTCGGCGAGGAGGGTCCGATCCCCGCGCGGTCGACGGCAGGCGGTAGGGCTCGGAGGGGCGCGGCCTGGTCCGCGAGTGCCCCGGCGCCGCCCCTCTGCCCGTCCGAGGGACAGTAGGAAATGGCCATACCGCTTTCCGGCCGATTGCCGCCGGACGTCCGGCCGCATTCGCTCGGTCTGCGCGGCCGGCGGTAGCCGGGGGCGAGGGGCATCGGGCGGTGGCGGAACCAGGCCGGCCCGACCGCTGGGGGCCGCCCGGGCGACGTTTGAATCTGTCGGGTCGGACCGCCGAATCCCGCGGGATTTCGGGATCGAATCTGCGGGTGGAATCGGCACCTCGTCCCGCTGTCCGGTTCCCCCCGGTCGACTGCAACGGGTTTCCGAGGCCCGTCGGTCAGGCGCGGTTCGCTCCGCAATCCGCCGGCCGATCGGCACCGGGCGGGGCTCTACGGAAAGAGGGGACCCTCCCGCGTCGAGTGCCGGCGCACCGACCCCGCAGGCTGACCGGGAAGGTGAAGACTCACCCCGCTGAATGCCCGGCCCCGGGTACCCTCCGGCTCCGGGGCCATAACTTCGGGGAGGGAGGTCCGATCCCCGCGCGGTCGACGGCAGGCGGTAGGGCTCGGAGGGGCGCGGCCTGGTCCGCGAGTGCCCCGGCGCCGCCCCTCTGCCCGTCCGAGGGACAGTAGGAAATGGCCATACCGCTTTCCGGCCGATTGCCGCCGGACGTCCGGCCGCATTCGCTCGGTCTGCGCGGCCGGCGGTAGCCGGGGGCGAGGGGCATCGGGCGGTGGCGGAACCAGGCCGGCCCGACCGCTGGGGGCCGCCCGGGCGACGTTTGAATCTGTCGGGTCGGACCGCCGAATCCCGCGGGATTTCGGGATCGAATCTGCGGGTGGAATCGGCACCTCGTCCCGCTGTCCGGTTCCCCCCCGTCGACTGCAACGGGTTTCCGAGGCCCGTCGGTCAGGCGCGGTTCGCTCCGCAATCCGCCGGCCGATCGGCACCGGGCGGGGCTCTACGGAAAGAGGGGACCCTCCGGCGTCGAGTGCCGGCGCACCGACCCCGCAGGCTGACCGGGAAGGTGAAGACTCACCCCGCTGAATGCCCGGCCCCGGGCACCCTCCGGCGCCGGGGCCATAACTTCGGGGAGGGAGGTCCGAGCTCCGCGCGGTCGACGGCAGGTGAAAGGGGCCGGTGCGCCGCGGAAGGCGACAGCAGTCCCGTCAGGCTGCACCTCTGCTCGGGCGAACGGCGTCAGGAAAAGGGGAGAGCACTTCCCCACCGATAGCTCCGGAACGCCCGGACCCATTGGCCCGCGGCACCGGTGGCTGCTAGAGGGCCTCCGGCGCCGTCAGCCGGGGTACGTCCCAGGCCGGCCGGACGGCGGGCAGCCGGAGGCAACGGCCTGGAACGGAGCCAGACTTGAGTCGTTCCGTGCCGTGGGCAAAAAGGCAGGGCTGCGGGTCAGCGCAGTTTGGCAAACCTAGCCGCAAGTGCGGGAAGGGCGGAGGAGCACACGGACGCCGCCTTCCCAAACTGAGCCCAAAGTGCCCAGGCATGCCCCCTTGATCTCGCCTAATCAGTGAGCCCAAAATAATTTCAGAGTGTGGAAACCTTATCCAAAAAGGTCGAAAAGAACGGCCAGAGATCAAGTCCGAAAGGGGAAATCAGTAACAAGCAAGCAGAGTAATCATTAACCAAAAAGCGCAAAATTATGTTAAAAGTGTGAAATCATTAACCAAAAACTCGAAAATAATGTCCAGAGACCAAGTCCGAAAGGGCAAATGGTTAACCAGTAAGCAGAGTAATCATTAACCAAAAATCGCAAAAGTAAGTAAAAAGTATGAAATCATTAACCAAAAATCGCAAAAGTAAGTAAAAAGTGTGAAATCATTAACCAAAAACTCGAAAATAATGTGCAGAGACTAAGTCCGAAAGGGCAAATGGTTAACCAGTAAGCAGAGTCATCATTAACCAAAAATCGCAAAAGTAAGTAAAAAGTGTGAAATCATTAACCAAAAATCGCAAAAGTAAGTAAAAAGTGTGAAATCATTAACCAAAAACTCGAAAATAATCTCCAGAGACTAAGTCCGAAAGGGCAAATGGTTAACCAGTAAGCAGAGTAATCATTAACCAAAAATCGCAAAAGTAAGTAAAAAGTGTGAAATCATTAACCAAAAACTCGAAAATAATGTCCAGAGACCAAGTCCGAAAGGGCAAATGGTTAACCAGTAAGCAGAGTAATCATTAACCAAAAATCGCAAAAGTAAGTAAAAAGTGTGAAATCATTAACCAAAAATCGCAAAAGTAAGTAAAAAGTGTGAAATCATTAACCAAAAACTCGAAAATAATCTCCAGAGACTAAGTCCGAAAGGGCAAATGGTTAACCAGTAAGCAGAGTAATCATTAACCAAAAATCGCAAAAGTAAGTAAAAAGTGTGAAATCATTAACCAAAAATCGCAAAAGTAAGTAAAAAGTGTGAAATCATTAACCAAAAAGTCGAAAATAATCTCCAGAGACTAAGTCCAAAAGGGCAAATGGTTAACCAGTAAGCAGAGTAATCATTAACCAAAAATCGCAAAAGTAAGTAAAAAGTGTGAAATCATTAACCAAAAACTCGAAAATAATCTCCAGAGACTAAGTCCGAAAGGGCAAATGGTTAACCAGTAAGCAGAGTAATCATTAACCAAAAGGCGCAAAAGTAAGTAAAAAGTATGAAATCAGTAACCAAAAAGCGCAAAAATATGTTAAAAGTGTGAAATCATTAACCAAAAAGTCGAAAATAATCTCCAGAGACTAAGTCCGAAAGGGCAAATGGTTAACCAGTAAGCAGAGTAATCATTAACCAAAAATCGCAAAAATATGTTAAAAGTGTGAAATCATTAACCAAAAACTCGAAAATAATGTGCAGAGACTAAGTCCGAAAGGGCAAATGGTTAACCAGTAAGCAGAGTAATCATTAACCAAAAATCGCAAAAGTAAGTAAAAAGTGTGAAATCATTAACCAAAAATCGCAAAAGTAAGTAAAAAGTGTGAAATCATTAACCAAAAAGTCGAAAATAATCTCCAGAGACTAAGTCCAAAAGGGCAAATGGTTAACCAGTAAGCAGAGTAATCATTAACCAAAAATCGCAAAAGTAAGTAAAAAGTGTGAAATCATTAACCAAAAACTCGAAAATAATCTCCAGAGACTAAGTCCGAAAGGGCAAATGGTTAACCAGTAAGCAGAGTAATCATTAACCAAAAGGCGCAAAAGTAAGTAAAAAGTATGAAATCAGTAACCAAAAAGCGCAAAAATATGTTAAAAGTGTGAAATCATTAACCAAAAAGTCGAAAATAATCTCCAGAGACTAAGTCCGAAAGGGCAAATGGTTAACCAGTAAGCAGAGTAATCATTAACCAAAAATCGCAAAAATATGTTAAAAGTGTGAAATCATTAACCAAAAACTCGAAAATAATGTGCAGAGACTAAGTCCGAAAGGGCAAATGGTTAACCAGTAAGCAGAGTAATCATTAACCAAAAAGGGCAAAAATATGTTAAAAGTGTGAAATCATTAACCAAAAACTCGAAAATAATGTCCAGAGACTAAGTTCGAAAGGGCAAATGGTTAACCAGTAAGCAGAGTAATCATTAACCAAAAATCGCAAAAGTAAGTAAAAAGTGTGAAATCATTAACCAAAAAGCACAAAATTAAGTTAAAAGTGTGAAATCATTAACCAAAAAGTCGAAAATAATCTCCAGAGACTAAGTCCGAAAGGGCAAATGGTTAACCAGTAAGCAGAGTAATCATTAACCAAAAAGCGCAAAAATATGTTAAAAGTGTGAAATCATTAACCAAAAACTCGAAAATAATGTGCAGAGACTAAGTCCGAAAGGGCAAATAATTAACCAGTAAGCAGAGTAATCATTAACCAAAAAGCGCAAAAATATGTAAAAAGTGTGAAATCAGTAACCAAAAAGCGCAAAAGTAAGTAAAAAGTGTGAAATCATTAACCAAAAACTCGAAAATAATCTCCAGAGACTAAGTCCGAAAGGGCAAATGGTTAACCAGTAAGCAGAGTAATCATTAACCAAAAAGCGCAAAAATATGTTAAAAGTGTGAAATCATTAACCAAAAACTCGAAAATAATGTGCAGAGACTAAGTCCGAAAGGGCAAATAATTAACCAGTAAGCAGAGTAATCATTAACCAAAAAGCGCAAAAATATGTAAAAAGTGTGAAATCAGTAACCAAAAAGCGCAAAAGTAAGTAAAAAGTGTGAAATCATTAACCAAAAACTCGAAAATAATCTCCAGAGACTAAGTCCGAAAGGGCAAATGGTTAACCAGTAAGCAGAGTAATCATTAACCAAAAAGCGCAAAAATATGTTAAAAGTGTGAAATCATTAACCAAAAACTCGAAAATAATGTCCAGAGACTAAGTCCGAAAGGGCAAATGGTTAACCAGTAAGCAGAGTAATCATTAACCAAAAATCGCAAAAGTAAGTAAAAAGTGTGAAATCATTAACCAAAAAGCACAAAATTAAGTTAAAAGTGTGAAATCATTAACCAAAAAGTCGAAAATAATCTCCAGAGACTAAGTCCGAAAGGGCAAATGGTTAACCAGTAAGCAGAGTAATCATTAACCAAAAAGCGCAAAAATATGTTAAAAGTGTGAAATCATTAACCAAAAATCGCAAAAGTAAGTAAAAAGTGTGAAATCATTAACCAAAAAGTCGAAAATAATGTCCAGAGACTAAGTCCGAAAGGGCAAATGGTTAACCAGTAAGCAGAGTAATCATTAACCAAAAAGCGCAAAAATATGTTAAAAGTGTGAAATCATTAACCAAAAACTCGAAAATAATGTCCAGAGACTAAGTCCGAAAGGGCAAATGGTTAACCAGTAAGCAGAGTAATCATTAACCAAAAAGGGCAAAAGTAAGTAAAAAGTATGAAATCATTAACCAAAAAGTCGAAAATAATGCCCAGAGACTAAGTCCGAAAGGGCAAATGGTTAACCAGAAAATCCGTCGAATAATGTCCAGAGACTAAGTCCGAAAGGGCAAATGGTTAACCAGTGGAAGGGCGATCAAGCGGAAAAATTTGCCCCGGTTACCCGGGATGGAGTTCCAGAGGTCCGGCCAGAGTTGTCAAATTCGTCCCGCTGATCGGACGCTTGTCATTCGGGTGGCTGGGGGTTGGCGGGGTATCTGCACAGTAGTAGGAGGTGGCAAGTCGGGACTTGGACGTTTATTCCAAGAGTCCACCCGAGCCTCCAGGTCTGCAGAGACCGACCCTAGCTGCCGCCCAACCGACTTTTAAGCCTTTTTCGGATGGGGATTTTTTCCCATTTTCGTCCATTTTTCGGGTTTTCTGTCGGGCTTAATAGGCGGCAGCCTGACCCCCGGCCGAGGCGGGGGGCGCACTCTCCCTTGCGTAAGGGTCCGGATTTGCCCCGGAAAGTGCCCCCGACGGCCTCCCGACCCGGGTGCCTGCAGGGCGGGGGAAAGGGTAGTCCCAGCCGCAGGAAATCATTAACCAAAAGACTTAGCCGTCGGGGCAGAGGCTAAGACCCGGGCTGGTGAAATCATTAACCAAAAGGAATGCACCCTTTTCCGAAAGTGCAGGCCGAAATAAGGCGAGCCTTGGGCCGGGAAGGCCAAAACCCCCAACTCATGGAAGTGTATGGGGTCGGACTCGGCGACTTTCCCGGGCCCCGAGTTGACCTTTCCCCACGGGGGCGGTCAAGTTGCTCCCGCCAAGAGGGCACGTTGCATTTGCTGCCGCTCTAGTCCCCGGGCTAGTTAATCAGTTGCCGTCGGAAGTCCCGATGCCGAAATGAAAAATGGCCGTTGCGGCGATTTGGCGCCTCATTTTCGGAAGGACTACCGGCAGGCAACCCGCCGAATTGACACTTGCGATTCGGGTGGCTGGGGGTTGGCGGGGTACCCGGAGATTTTCGGGAACTCGATTTTCAGAACTTTTGCTGGGCAGCGGTTGCACTTGCAAAGTGGCCGAAGAAGTGCTCCCTCAAGGAAGGACCTTCTTTTGAAATAAAAGACCTTCCGAAGAGTGCCTGGAAGTCATTTATGAGCATTTAAGGGTAAATCTGGCGGACTTTCCATGCTCTGTTGCCGGCTCTGAAATATCGCACAGTTGGGTCTAGGCCGGTAGACTGGCTGTGAAAACAGACAAAGTGTTTTGGCGAGCGAGAGAAAACAAGGCCTTGGAACAGATTGGGGGGTGCGGAGGCACACCACACCCACAGGAAAAGAATTAATAAAAAAAAACCAAAGTCTATGACATGTCTGTTGGTACAGTGAGAAAAGCAAAGAAGGGAGGCTGCGATGGCAGAGCAAAGCCGACCTTCATACAGATATACATGTCAAAGAAAGAAACTATGCCCGCAAAAGACTTGGTGCGAAATAACAAGGCTCCTTGTGAACGGTTATCTTTGTCTGTCAGGCGCAGATTGTGGGCGGCGTCGCCTGGTTTCCTTGGGTTGCACTACATGTATGTCCTAGTCTCAAACGAAAAGTGCGTGCCCAGAATTTTGTCCAAGTTAGGCGACGCACGCCGGCTGGCATCACCTCTCCGTGCGAGCGCCGAAAGCTTTGGTCGACCTGTTTGGCTACGCTGGTCGCGGTTGCTCCTTACAGTGATGGGGACGGAAAA
>NW_027140833.1:15000-17500 GCF_036365525.1 Heterodontus francisci | reverse complement strand
GCCCGTCGGTCAGGCGCGGTTCGCTCCGCAATCCGCCGGCCGATCGGCACCGGGCGGGGCTCTACGGAAAGAGGGGACCCTCCGGCGTCGAGTGCCGGCGCACCGACCCCGCAGGCTGACCGGGAAGGTGAAGACTCACCCCGCTGAATGCCCGGCCCCGGGCACCCTCCGGCGCCGGGGCCATAACTTCGGGGAGGGAGGTCCGAGCTCCGCGCGGTCGACGGCAGGTGAAAGGGGCCGGTGCGCCGCGGAAGGCGACAGCAGTCCCGTCAGGCTGCACCTCTGCTCGGGCGAACGGCGTCAGGAAAAGGGGAGAGCACTTCCCCACCGATAGCTCCGGAACGCCCGGACCCATTGGCCCGCGGCACCGGTGGCTGCTAGAGGGCCTCCGGCGCCGTCAGCCGGGGTACGTCCCAGGCCGGCCGGACGGCGGGCAGCCGGAGGCAACGGCCTGGAACGGAGCCAGACTTGAGTCGTTCCGTGCCGTGGGCAAAAAGGCAGGGCTGCGGGTCAGCGCAGTTTGGCAAACCTAGCCGCAAGTGCGGGAAGGGCGGAGGAGCACACGGACGCCGCCTTCCCAAACTGAGCCCAAAGTGCCCAGGCATGCCCCCTTGATCTCGCCTAATCAGTGAGCCCAAAATAATTTCAGAGTGTGGAAACCTTATCCAAAAAGGTCGAAAAGAACGGCCAGAGATCAAGTCCGAAAGGGGAAATCAGTAACAAGCAAGCAGAGTAATCATTAACCAAAAAGCGCAAAATTATGTTAAAAGTGTGAAATCATTAACCAAAAACTCGAAAATAATGTCCAGAGACTAAGTCCGAAAGGGCAAATGGTTAACCAGTAAGCAGAGTAATCATTAACCAAAAATCGCAAAAGTAAGTAAAAAGTGTGAAATCATTAACCAAAAAGCGCAAAATTAAGTTAAAAGTGTGAAATCATTAACCAAAAACTCGAAAATAATCTCCAGAGACTAAGTCCGAAAGGGCAAATGGTTAACCAGTAAGCAGAGTAATCATTAACCAAAAAGCGCAAAAATATGTTAAAAGTGTGAAATCATTAACCAAAAATCGCAAAAGTAAGTAAAAAGTGTGAAATCATTAACCAAAAAGTCGAAAATAATGTCCAGAGACTAAGTCCGAAAGGGCAAATGGTTAACCAGTAAGCAGAGTAATCATTAACCAAAAAGCGCAAAAATATGTTAAAAGTGTGAAATCATTAACCAAAAACTCGAAAATAATGTCCAGAGACTAAGTCCGAAAGGGCAAATGGTTAACCAGTAAGCAGAGTAATCATTAACCAAAAAGGGCAAAAGTAAGTAAAAAGTATGAAATCATTAACCAAAAAGTCGAAAATAATGCCCAGAGACTAAGTCCGAAAGGGCAAATGGTTAACCAGAAAATCCGTCGAATAATGTCCAGAGACTAAGTCCGAAAGGGCAAATGGTTAACCAGTGGAAGGGCGATCAAGCGGAAAAATTTGCCCCGGTTACCCGGGATGGAGTTCCAGAGGTCCGGCCAGAGTTGTCAAATTCGTCCCGCTGATCGGACGCTTGTCATTCGGGTGGCTGGGGGTTGGCGGGGTATCTGCACAGTAGTAGGAGGTGGCAAGTCGGGACTTGGACGTTTATTCCAAGAGTCCACCCGAGCCTCCAGGTCTGCAGAGACCGACCCTAGCTGCCGCCCAACCGACTTTTAAGCCTTTTTCGGATGGGGATTTTTTCCCATTTTCGTCCATTTTTCGGGTTTTCTGTCGGGCTTAATAGGCGGCAGCCTGACCCCCGGCCGAGGCGGGGGGCGCACTCTCCCTTGCGTAAGGGTCCGGATTTGCCCCGGAAAGTGCCCCCGACGGCCTCCCGACCCGGGTGCCTGCAGGGCGGGGGAAAGGGTAGTCCCAGCCGCAGGAAATCATTAACCAAAAGACTTAGCCGTCGGGGCAGAGGCTAAGACCCGGGCTGGTGAAATCATTAACCAAAAGGAATGCACCCTTTTCCGAAAGTGCAGGCCGAAATAAGGCGAGCCTTGGGCCGGGAAGGCCAAAACCCCCAACTCATGGAAGTGTATGGGGTCGGACTCGGCGACTTTCCCGGGCCCCGAGTTGACCTTTCCCCACGGGGGCGGTCAAGTTGCTCCCGCCAAGAGGGCACGTTGCATTTGCTGCCGCTCTAGTCCCCGGGCTAGTTAATCAGTTGCCGTCGGAAGTCCCGATGCCGAAATGAAAAATGGCCGTTGCGGCGATTTGGCGCCTCATTTTCGGAAGGACTACCGGCAGGCAACCCGCCGAATTGACACTTGCGATTCGGGTGGCTGGGGGTTGGCGGGGTACCCGGAGATTTTCGGGAACTCGATTTTCAGAACTTTTGCTGGCAGCGGTTGCACTTGCAAAGTGGCCGAAGAAGTGCTCCCTCAAGGAAGGACCTTCTTTTGAAATAAAAGACCTTCCGAAGAGTGCCTGGAAGTCATTTATGAGCATTTAAGGGTAAATCTGGCGGACTTTCCATGC
>NW_027140833.1:0-2500 GCF_036365525.1 Heterodontus francisci | reverse complement strand
TTCGCTCCGCAATCCGCCGGCCGATCGGCACCGGGCGGGGCTCTACGGAAAGAGGGGACCCTCCCGCGTCGAGTGCCGGCGCACCGACCCCGCAGGCTGACCGGGAAGGTGAAGACTCACCCCGCTGAATGCCCGGCCCCGGGTACCCTCCGGCTCCGGGGCCATAACTTCGGGGAGGGAGGTCCGATCCCCGCGCGGTCGACGGCAGGCGGTAGGGCTCGGAGGGGCGCGGCCTGGTCCGCGAGTGCCCCGGCGCCGCCCCTCTGCCCGTCCGAGGGACAGTAGGAAATGGCCATACCCGCTTTCCGGCCGATTGCCGCCGGACGTCCGGCCGCATTCGCTCGGTCTGCGCGGCCGGCGGTAGCCGGGGGCGAGGGGCATCGGGCGGGTGGCGGAACCAGGCCGGCCCGACCGCTGGGGGCCGCCCGGGCGACGTTTGAATCTGTCGGGTCGGACCGCCGAATCCCGCGGGATTTCGGGATCGAATCTGCGGGTGGAATCGGCACCTCGTCCCGCTGTCCGGTTCCCCCCCGTCGACTGCAACGGGTTTCCGAGGCCCGTCGGTCAGGCGCGGTTCGCTCCGCAATCCGCCGGCCGATCGGCACCGGGCGGGGCTCTACGGAAAGAGGGGACCTCCGGCGTCGAGTGCCGGCGCACCGACCCCGCAGGCTGACCGGGAAGGTGAAGACTCACCCCGCTGAATGCCCGGCCCCCGGGCACCCTCCGGCGCCGGGGCCATAACTTCGGGGAGGGAGGTCCGAGCTCCGCGCGGTCGGACGGCAGGTGAAAGGGGCCGGTGCGCCGCGGAAGGCGACAGCAGTCCCGTCAGGCTGCACCTCTGCTCGGGCGAACGGCGTCAGGAAAAGGGGAGAGCA
Organism: Heterodontus francisci; assembly: GCF_036365525.1. NCBI lineage: Eukaryota > Metazoa > Chordata > Chondrichthyes > Heterodontiformes > Heterodontidae > Heterodontus > Heterodontus francisci. The sequence continues at coordinate 1,625 of NW_027140833.1, read as the reverse complement.
CTTCCCCACCGATAGCTCCGGAACGCCCGGACCCATTGGCCCGCGGCAACCGGTGGCTGCTAGAGGGCCTCCGGCGCCGTCAGCCGGGGTACGTCCCAGGCCGGCCGGACGGCGGGCAGCCGGAGGCAACGGCCTGGAACGGAGCCAGACTTGAGTCGTTCCGTGCCGTGGGCAAAAAGGCAGGGCTGCGGGTCAGCGCAGTTTGGCAAACCTAGCCGCAAGTGCGGGAAGGGCGGAGGAGCACACGGACGCCGCCTTCCCAAACTGAGCCCAAAGTGCCCAGGCATGCCCCCTTGATCTCGCCTAATCAGTGAGCCCAAAATAATTTCAGAGTGTGGAAACCTTATCCAAAAAGGTCGAAAAGAACGGCCAGAGATCAAGTCCGAAAGGGGAAATCAGTAACAAGCAAGCAGAGTAATCATTAACCAAAAAGCGCAAAATTATGTTAAAAGTGTGAAATCATTAACCAAAAACTCGAAAATAATGTCCAGAGACCAAGTCCGAAAGGGCAAATGGTTAACCAGTAAGCAGAGTAATCATTAACCAAAAATCGCAAAAGTAAGTAAAAAGTATGAAATCATTAACCAAAAATCGCAAAAGTAAGTAAAAAGTGTGAAATCATTAACCAAAAACTCGAAAATAATGTGCAGAGACTAAGTCCGAAAGGGCAAATGGTTAACCAGTAAGCAGAGTCATCATTAACCAAAAATCGCAAAAGTAAGTAAAAAGTGTGAAATCATTAACCAAAAATCGCAAAAGTAAGTAAAAAGTGTGAAATCATTAACCAAAAACTCGAAAATAATCTCCAGAGACTAAGTCCGAAAGGGCAAATGGTTAACCAGTAAGCAGAGTAATCATTAACCAAAAATCGCAAAAGTAAGTAAAAAGTGTGAAATCATTAACCAAAAACTCGAAAATAATGTCCAGAGACCAAGTCCGAAAGGGCAAATGGTTAACCAGTAAGCAGAGTAATCATTAACCAAAAATCGCAAAAGTAAGTAAAAAGTGTGAAATCATTAACCAAAAATCGCAAAAGTAAGTAAAAAGTGTGAAATCATTAACCACAAAACTCGAAAATAATCTCCAGAGACTAAGTCCGAAAGGGCAAATGGTTAACCAGTAAGCAGAGTAATCATTAACCAAAAATCGCAAAAGTAAGTAAAAAGTGTGAAATCATTAACCAAAAATCGCAAAAGTAAGTAAAAAGTGTGAAATCATTAACCAAAAAGTCGAAAATAATCTCCAGAGACTAAGTCCAAAAGGGCAAATGGTTAACCAGTAAGCAGAGTAATCATTAACCAAAAATCGCAAAAGTAAGTAAAAAGTGTGAAATCATTAACCAAAAACTCGAAAATAATCTCCAGAGACTAAGTCCGAAAGGGCAAATGGTTAACCAGTAAGCAGAAGTAATCATTAACCAAAAGGCGCAAAAGTAAGTAAAAAGTATGAAATCAGTAACACAAAAGCGCAAAAATATGTTAAAAGTGTGAAATCATTAACCAAAAAGTCGAAAATAATCTCCAGAGACTAAGTCCGAAAGGGCAAATGTTAACCAGTAAGCAGAGTAATCATTAACCAAAAATCGCAAAATATGTTAAAAGTGTGAAATCATTAACCAAAAACTA
>NW_027140831.1:0-42500 GCF_036365525.1 Heterodontus francisci | reverse complement strand
CCCGAACCCTAACCCTAACCGGAACCCGAACCCTAGCCCGAACCCGAACCCGAACCCGAACCCGAACCCTAACCCTAACCCTAACCCTAACCCTAACCCTAACCCTAACCCTAAACCTAACCCCTAACCCTAACCCTAACCCTAACCCCTAACCCTAACCCTAACCCTAACCCTAACCCTAACCCTAACCCTAACCCTAACCCTAACCCTAACCCTAACCCTAACCCTAACCCTAACCCTAACCCTAACCCTAACCCTAACCCCTAACCCTAACCCTAACCCTAACCGCTAAGCCTAACCCTAACCCTAACCCCTAACCCTAACCCTAACCCTATCTCAAACTGAATCAATCAGACTTCAAAACTCTCAAAACCGGCCGAAAATCTCAAACTGAATCAATCAGACTTCAAAACTCTCAAAACCGGCCGAAAATCTCAAACTGAATCAATCAGACTTCAAAACTCTCAAAACCGGCCGAAAATCTCAAACTGAATCAGACTTCAAAACTCTCAAAACCGGCCGAAAATCTCAAACTGAATCAATCAGACTTCAAAACTCTCAAAACCGGCCGAAAATCTCAAACTGAATCAATCAGACTTCAAAACTCTCAAAACAGGCCGAAAATCTCAAACTGAATCAATCAGACTTCAAAACTCTCAAAACCGGCCGAAAATCTCAAACTGAATCAATCAGACTTCAAAACTCTCATAAAGGACCCAAAATCTCAAACTGAATCAATCAGACTTCAAAACTCTCAAAACCGGCCGAAAATCTCAAACTGAATCAATCAGACTTCAAAACTCTCAATACCGGCCGAAAATCTCAAACTGAATCAATCAGACTTTCAAAGCTCACAAAACCTGCCGAAAATCTCAAACTGAATCAATCAGACTTCAAAACTCTCAAAACCGGCCGAAAATCTCAAACTGAGTCAATCAGACGTCAAAACTCTCATAAACAACCCAAAATCTCAAACTGAATCAATCAGACTCCAAAACTCTCAAAACCGGCCGAAATTCTCAAACTGAATCAATCAGACTTCAAAACTCTCATAAACGACCCAAAATCTCAAACTGAATCAATCAGACTTCAAAACTCTCAAAAACAACCCAAAATCTCAAACTGAATCAATCAGACTTCAAAACTCTCAAAACCGGCCGAAAATCTCAAACTGAATCAATCAGACTTCAAAACTCTCATAAACGACCCGAAATCTCAAACTGAATCAATCAGACTTCAAAACTCTCAAAACCGGCCGAAAATCTCAAACTGAATCAATCAGACTTCAAAACTCTCAAAACCGGCCGAAAATCTCAAACTGAATCAATCAGACTTCAAAACTCTCAAAACCGGCCGAAAATCTCAAACTGAGTCAATCAGACTTCAAAACTCTCATAAACGACCCAAAATCTCAAACTGAATCAATCAGACTTCAAAACTCTCAAAACCGGCCGAAAGTCTCAAACTGAATCAATCAGACTTTCAAAGCTCACAAAACGGGCCGAAAATCTCAAACTGAATCAATCAGACTTCAAAACTCTCAAAACCGGCCGAAAATCTCAAACTGAGTCAATCAGACGTCAAAACTCTCATAAACAACCCAAAATCTCAAACTGAATCAATCAGACTTTCAAAGCTCTCAAAACCGGCCGAAAATCTCAAACTGAATCAATCAGACTTTCAAAGCTCACAAAACCGGCCGAAAATCTCAAACTGAATCAATCAGACTTCAAACCTCTCAAAACCGGCCGAAAATCTCAAACTGAATCAATCAGACTTCAAAACTCTCAAAACAGGCCGAAAATCTCAAACTGAATCAATCAGACTTCAAAACTCTCAAAACCGGCCGAAAATCTCAAACTGAATCAATCAGACTTCAAAACTCTCAAAACCGGCCGAAAATCTCAAACTGAATCAATCAGACTTCAAAACTCTCAAAACCGGCCGAAAATCTCAAACTGAATCAATCAGACTTCAAAACTCTCAAAACCGGCCGAAAATCTCAAACTGAATCAATCAGACTTCAAAACTCTCATAAAGGACCCAAAATCTCAAACTGAATCAATCAGACTTCAAAACTCTCAAAACCGGCCGAAAATCTCAAACTGAATCAATCAGACTTCAAAACTCTCAAAACCGGCCGAAAATCTCAAACTGAGTCAATCAGACTTCAAAACTCTCATAAACGACCCAAAATCTCAAACTGAATCAATCAGACTTCAAAACTCTCAAAACCGGCCGAAAGTCTCAAACTGAATCAATCAGACTTTCAAAGCTCACAAAACGGGCCGAAAATCTCAAACTGAATCAATCAGACTTCAAAACTCTCAAAAACAACCCAAAATCTCAAACTAAATCAATCAGACTTCAAAACTCTCAAAACCGGCCGAAATTCTCAAACTGAATCAATCAGACTTCAAAACTCTCATAAACGACCCAAAATCTCAAACTGAATCAATCAGACTCCAAAACTCTCAAAACCGGCCGAAATTCTCAAACTGAATCAATCAGACTTCAAAACTCTCATAAACGACCCAAAATCTCAAACTGAATCAATCAGACTTCAAAACTCTCAAAACCGGCCGAAAATCTCAAACTGAATCAATCAGACTTCAAAACTCTCAAAACCGGCCGAAAATCTCAAACTGAATCAGACTTCAAAACTCTCAAAACCGGCCGAAAATCTCAAACTGAATCAATCAGACTTCAAAACTCTCAAAACCGGCCGAAAATCTCAAACTGAATCAATCAGACTTCAAAACTCTCAAAACAGGCCGAAAATCTCAAACTGAATCAATCAGACTTCAAAACTCTCAAAACCGGCCGAAAATCTCAAACTGAATCAATCAGACTTCAAAACTCTCATAAAGGACCCAAAATCTCAAACTGAATCAATCAGACTTCAAAACTCTCAAAACCGGCCGAAAATCTCAAACTGAATCAATCAGACTTCAAAACTCTCAAAACCGGCCGAAAATCTCAAACTGAGTCAATCAGACTTCAAAACTCTCATAAACGACCCAAAATCTCAAACTGAATCAATCAGACTTCAAAACTCTCAAAACCGGCCGAAAGTCTCAAACTGAATCAATCAGACTTTCAAAGCTCACAAAACGGGCCGAAAATCTCAAACTGAATCAATCAGACTTCAAAACTCTCAAAACCGGCCGAAAATCTCAAACTGAGTCAATCAGACGTCAAAACTCTCATAAACAACCCAAAATCTCAAACTGAATCAATCAGACTTTCAAAGCTCTCAAAACCGGCCGAAAATCTCAAACTGAATCAATCAGACTTTCAAAGCTCACAAAACCGGCCGAAAATCTCAAACTGAATCAATCAGACTTCAAACCTCTCAAAACCGGCCGAAAATCTCAAACTGAATCAATCAGACTTCAAAACTCTCAAAACAGGCCGAAAATCTCAAACTGAATCAATCAGACTTCAAACCTCTCAAAACCGGCCGAAAATCTCAAACTGAATCAATCAGACTTCAAAACTCTCAAAACAGGCCGAAAATCTCAAACTGAATCAATCAGACTTCAAAACTCTCAAAACCGGCCGAAAATCTCAAACTGAATCAATCAGACTTCAAAACTCTCAAAACCGGCCGAAAATCTCAAACTGAATCAATCAGACTTCAAAACTCTCAAAACCGGCCGAAAATCTCAAACTGAATCAATCAGACTTCAAAACTCTCAAAACCGGCCGAAAATCTCAAACTGAATCAATCAGACTTCAAAACTCTCAAAACCGGCCGAAAATCTCAAACTGAGTCAATCAGACTTCAAAACTCTCATAAACGACCCAAAATCTCAAACTGAATCAATCAGACTTCAAAACTCTCAAAACCGGCCGAAAGTCTCAAACTGAATCAATCAGACTTTCAAAGCTCACAAAACGGGCCGAAAATCTCAAACTGAATCAATCAGACTTCAAAACTCTCAAAAACAACCCAAAATCTCAAACTAAATCAATCAGACTTCAAAACTCTCAAAACCGGCCGAAATTCTCAAACTGAATCAATCAGACTTCAAAACTCTCATAAACGACCCAAAATCTCAAACTGAATCAATCAGACTCCAAAACTCTCAAAACCGGCCGAAATTCTCAAACTGAATCAATCAGACTTCAAAACTCTCATAAACGACCCAAAATCTCAAACTGAATCAATCAGACTTCAAAACTCTCAAAACCGGCCGAAAATCTCAAACTGAATCAATCAGACTTCAAAACTCTCAAAACCGGCCGAAAATCTCAAACTGAATCAATCAGACTTCAAAACTCTCATAAAGGACCCAAAATCTCAAACTGAATCAATCAGACTTCAAAACTCTCAAAACCGGCCGAAAATCTCAAACTGAATCAATCAGACTTCAAAACTCTCAAAACCGGCCGAAAATCTCAAACTGAGTCAATCAGACTTCAAAACTCTCATAAACGACCCAAAATCTCAAACTGAATCAATCAGACTTCAAAACTCTCAAAACCGGCCGAAAGTCTCAAACTGAATCAATCAGACTTTCAAAGCTCACAAAACGGGCCGAAAATCTCAAACTGAATCAATCAGACTTCAAAACTCTCAAAAACAACCCAAAATCTCAAACTGAATCAATCAGACTTCAAAACTCTCAAAACCGGCCGAAATTCTCAAACTGAATCAATCAGACTTCAAAACTCTCATAAACGACCCAAAATCTCAAACTGAATCAATCAGACTTCAAAACTCTCAAAAACACCCCAAAATCTCAAACTGAATCAATCAGACTTCAAAACTCTCAAAACCGGCCGAAAATCTCAAACTGAATCAATCAGACTCCAAAACTCTCAAAACCGGCCGAAATTCTCAAACTGAATCAATCAGACTTCAAAACTCTCATAAACGACCCAAAAGCTCAAACTGAATCAATCAGACTTCAAAACTCTCAAAACCGGCCGAAAATCTCAAACTGAATCAATCAGACTTCAAAACTCTCAAAACCGGCCGAAAATCTCAAACTGAATCAATCAGACTTCAAAACTCTCAAAACCGGCCGAAAATCTCAAACTGAGTCAATCAGACTTCAAAACTCTCAAAACCGGCCGAAAATCTCAAACTGAATCAATCAGACTTCAAAACTCTCAAAACCGGCCGAAAATCTCAAACTGAGTCAATCAGACGTCAAAACTCTCATAAACAACCCAAAATCTCAAACTGAATCAATCAGACTTCAAAACTCTCAAAACCGGCCGAAAATCTCAAACTGAGTCAATCAGACTTCAAAACTCTCATAAACGACCCAAAATCTCAAACTGAATCAATCACACTTCAAAACTCTCAAAACCGGCCGAAAGTCTCAAACTGAATCAATCAGACTTTCAAAGCTCACAAAACGGGCCGAAAATCTCAAACTGAATCAATCAGACTTCAAAACTCTCAAAACCGGCCGAAAATCTCAAACTGAGTCAATCAGACGTCAAAACTCTCATAAACAACCCAAAATCTCAAACTGAGTCAATCAGACTTCAAAACTCTCAAAACCGGCCGAAAATCTCAAACTGAGTCAATCAGACTTCAAAACTCTCATAAACGACCCAAAATCTCAAACTGAATCAATCACACTTCAAAACTCTCAAAACCGGCCGAAAGTCTCAAACTGAATCAATCAGACTTTCAAAGCTCACAAAACGGGCCGAAAATCTCAAACTGAATCAATCAGACTTCAAAACTCTCAAAACCGGCCGAAAATCTCAAACTGAGTCAATTAGACTTCAAAACTCTCATAAACGACCCAAAATCTCAAACTGAATCAATCACACTTCAAAACTCTCAAAACCGGCCGAAAGTCTCAAACTGAATCAATCAGACTTTCAAAGCTCACAAAACGGGCCGAAAATCTCAAACTGAATCAATCAGACTTCAAAACTCTCAAAACCGGCCGAAAATCTCAAACTGAGTCAATCAGACGTCAAAACTCTCATAAACAACCCAAAATCTCAAACTGAATCAATCAGACTCCAAAACTCTCAAAACCGGCCGAAATTCTCAAACTGAATCAATCAGACTTCAAAACTCTCATAAACGACCCAAAATCTCAAACTGAATCAATCAGACTTCAAAACTCTCAAAACCGTCCGAAAATCTCAAACTGAATCAATCAGACTTCAAAACTCTCAAAACCGGCCGAAAATCTCAAACTGAATCAATCAGACTTCAAGACTCTCAAAACCGGACGAAAATCTCAAACTGAGTCAATCAGACTTCAAAACTCTCAAAACCGGCCGAAAATCTCAAACTGAATCAATCAGACTTCAAAACTCTCAAAACCGGCCGAAAATCTCAAACTGAGTCAATCAGACTTCAAAACTCTCATAAACGACCCAAAATCTCAAACTGAATCAATCACACTTCAAAACTCTCAAAACCGGCCGAAAGTCTCAAACTGAATCAATCAGACTTTCAAAGCTCACAAAACGGGCCGAAAATCTCAAACTGAATCAATCAGACTTCAAAACTCTCATAAACAACCCAAAATCTCAAACTGAATCAATCAGACTTCAAAACTCTCAAAACCGGCCGAAAATCTCAAACTGAGTCAATCAGACTTCAAAACTCTCAAAACCGGCCGAAAATCTCAAACTGAGTCAATCAGACGTCAAAACTCTCATAAACGACCCAAAATCTCAAACTGAATCAATCACACTTCAAAACTCTCAAAACCGGCCGAAAGTCTCAAACTGAATCAATCAGACTTTCAAAGCTCACAAAACGGGCCGAAAATCTCAAACTGAATCAATCAGACTTCAAAACTCTCAAAACCGGCCGAAAATCTCAAACTGAGTCAATCAGACGTCAAAACTCTCATAAACAACCCAAAATCTCAAACTGAATCAATCAGACTTCAAAACTCTCAAAACCGGCCGAAAATCTCAAACTGAGTCAATCAGACTTCAAAACTCTCAAAACCTGCCGAAAATCTCAAACAGAATCAATCAGACTTCAAAACTCTCAAAAACAACCCAAAATCTCAAACTGAATCAATCAGACTTCAAAACTCTCAAAACCGGCCGAAAATCTCAAACTGAATCAATCAGACTCCAAAACTCTCAAAACCGGCCGAAATTCTCAAACTGAATCAATCAGACTTCAAAACTCTCATAAACGACCCAAAATCTCAAACTGAATCAATCAGACTTCAAAACTCTCAAAACCGGCCGAAAATCTCAAACTGAATCAATCAGACTTCAAAACTCTCAAAACCGGCCGAAAATCTCAAACTGAATCAATCAGACTTCAAAACTCTCAAAATCGGCCGAAAATCTCAAACTGAGTCAATCAGACTTCAAAACTCTCAAAACCGGCCGAAAATCTCAAACTGAATCAATCAGACTTCAAAACCGGCCGAAAATCTCAAACTGAGTCAATCAGACTTCAAAACTCTCATAAACGACCCAAAATCTCAAACTGAATCAATCACACTTCAAAACTCTCAAAACCGGCCGAAAGTCTCAAACTGAATCAATCAGACTTTCAAAGCTCACAAAACGGGCCGAAAATCTCAAACTGAATCAATCAGACTTCAAAACTCTCAAAACCGGCCGAAAATCTCAAACTGAGTCAATCAGACTTCAAAACTCTCATAAACGACCCAAAATCTCAAACTGAATCAATCACACTTCAAAACTCTCAAAACCGGCCGAAAGTCTCAAACTGAATCAATCAGACTTTCAAAGCTCACAAAACGGGCCGAAAATCTCAAACTGAATCAATCAGACTTCAAAACTCTCAAAACCGGCCGAAAATCTCAAACTGAGTCAATCAGACGTCAAAACTCTCATAAACAACCCAAAATCTCAAACTGAATCAATCAGACTCCAAAACTCTCAAAACCGGCCGAAATTCTCAAAGTGAATCAATCAGACTTCAAAACTCTCATAAACGACCCAAAATCTCAAACTGAATCAATCAGACTTCAAAACTCTCAAAAACAACCCAAAATCTCAAACTGAATCAATCAGACTTCAAAACTCTCAAAACCGGCCGAAAATCTCAAACTGAATCAATCAGACTTCAAAACTCTCAAAACCGGCCGAAAATCTCAAACTGAGTCAATCAGACGTCAAAACTCTCATAAACAACCCAAAATCTCAAACTGAATCATTCAGACTCCAAAACTCTCAAAACCGGCCGAAATTCTGAAACTGAATCAATCAGACTTCAAAACTCTCATAAACGACCCAAAATCTCAAACTGAATCAATCAGACTTCAAAACTCTCAAAAACACCCCAAAATCTCAAACTGAATCAATCAGACTTCAAAACTCTCAAAACCGGCCGAAAATCTCAAACTGAATCAATCAGACTCCAAAACTCTCAAAACCGGCCGAAATTCTCAAACTGAATCAATCAGACTTCAAAACTCTCATAAACGACCCAAAATCTCAAACTGAATCAATCAGACTTCAAAACTCTCAAAACCGGCCGAAAATCTCAAACTGAGTCAATCAGACGTCAAAACTCTCATAAACAACCCAAAATCTCAAACTGAATCAATCAGACTCCAAAACTCCCAAAACCGGCCGAAATTCTCAAACTGAATCAATCAGACTTCAAAACTCTCATAAACGACCCAAAATCTCAAACTGAATCAATCAGACTTCAAAACTCTCAAAAACAACCCAAAATCTCAAACTGAATCAATCACACTTCAAAACTCTCAAAACCGGCCGAAAGTCTCAAACTGAATCAATTAGACTTTCAAAGCTCACAAAACGGGCCGAAAATCTCAAACTGAATCAATCAGACTTCAAAACTCTCAAAACCGGCCGAAAATCTCAAACTGAGTCAATCAGACGTCAAAACTCTCATAAACAACCCAAAATCTCAAACTGAATCAATCAGACTCCAAAACTCTCATAAACGACCCAAAATCTCAAACTGAATCAATCAGACTTCAAAACTCTCAAAAACAACCCAAAATCTCAAACTGAATCAATCAGACTTCAAAACTCTCAAAACCGGCCGAAAATCTCAAACTGAATCAATCAGACTCCAAAACTCTCAAAACCGGCCGAAATTCTCAAACTGAATCAATCAGACTTCAAAACTCTCATAAACGACCCAAAATCTCAAACTGAATCAATCAGACTTCAAAACTCTCAAAACCGGCCGAAAATCTCAAACTGAATCAATCAGACTTCAAAACTCTCAAAACCGGCCGAAAGTCTCAAACTGAATCAATCAGACTTTCAAAGCTCACAAAACGGGCCGAAAATCTCAAACTGAATCAATCAGACTTCAAAACTCTCAAAACCGGCCGAAAATCTCAAACTGAGTCAATCAGACGTCAAAACTCTCATAAACAACCCAAAATCTCAAACTGAATCAATCAGACTCCAAAACTCTCAAAACCGGCCGAAATTCTCAAAGTGAATCAATCAGACTTCAAAACTCTCATAAACGACCCAAAATCTCAAACTGAATCAATCAGACTTCAAAACTCTCAAAAACAACCCAAAATCTCAAACTGAATCAATCAGACTTCAAAACTCTCAAAACCGGCCGAAAATCTCAAACTGAATCAATCAGACTTCAAAACTCTCAAAACCGGCCGAAAATCTCAAACTGAGTCAATCAGACGTCAAAACTCTCATAAACAACCCAAAATCTCAAACTGAATCATTCAGACTCCAAAACTCTCAAAACCGGCCGAAATTCTGAAACTGAATCAATCAGACTTCAAAACTCTCATAAACGACCCAAAATCTCAAACTGAATCAATCAGACTTCAAAACTCTCAAAAACACCCCAAAATCTCAAACTGAATCAATCAGACTTCAAAACTCTCAAAACCGGCCGAAAATCTCAAACTGAATCAATCAGACTCCAAAACTCTCAAAACCGGCCGAAATTCTCAAACTGAATCAATCAGACTTCAAAACTCTCATAAACGACCCAAAATCTCAAACTGAATCAATCAGACTTCAAAACTCTCAAAACCGGCCGAAAATCTCAAACTGAGTCAATCAGACGTCAAAACTCTCATAAACAACCCAAAATCTCAAACTGAATCAATCAGACTCCAAAACTCCCAAAACCGGCCGAAATTCTCAAACTGAATCAATCAGACTTCAAAACTCTCATAAACGACCCAAAATCTCAAACTGAATCAATCACACTTCAAAACTCTCAAAACCGGCCGAAAGTCTCAAACTGAATCAATTAGACTTTCAAAGCTCACAAAACGGGCCGAAAATCTCAAACTGAATCAATCAGACTTCAAAACTCTCAAAACCGGCCGAAAATCTCAAACTGAGTCAATCAGACGTCAAAACTCTCATAAACAACCCAAAATCTCAAACTGAATCAATCAGACTCCAAAACTCTCATAAACGACCCAAAATCTCAAACTGAATCAATCAGACTTCAAAACTCTCAAAAACAACCCAAAATCTCAAACTGAATCAATCAGACTTCAAAACTCTCAAAACCGGCCGAAAATCTCAAACTGAATCAATCAGACTCCAAAACTCTCAAAACCGGCCGAAATTCTCAAACTGAATCAATCAGACTTCAAAACTCTCATAAACGACCCAAAATCTCAAACTGAATCAATCAGACTTCAAAACTCTCAAAACCGGCCGAAAATCTCAAACTGAATCAATCAGACTTCAAAACTCTCAAAACCGGCCGAAAATCTCAAACTGAATCAATCAGACTTCAAAACTCTCAAAACCGGCCGAAAATCTCAAACTGAGTCAATCAGACTTCAAAACTCTCAAAACCGGCCGAAAATCTCAAACTGAGTCAATCAGACTTCAAAACTCTCATAAACGACCCAAAATCTCAAACTGAATCAATCACACTTCAAAACTCTCAAAACCGGCCGAAAGTCTCAAACTGAATCAATCAGACTTTCAAAGCTCACAAAACGGGTCGAAAATCTCAAACTGAATCAATCAGACTTCAAAACTCTCAAAACCGGCCGAAAATCTCAAACTGAGTCAATCAGACGTCAAAACTCTCATAAACAACCCAAAATCTCAAACTGAGTCAATCAGACGTCAAAACTCTCATAAACAACCCAAAATCTCAAACTGAATCAATCAGACTCCAAAACTCTCAAAACCGGCCGAAATTCTCAAACTGAATCAATCAGACTTCAAAACTCTCATAAACGACCCAAAATCTCAAACTGAATCAATCAGACTTCAAAACTCTCAAAAACAACCCAAAATCTCAAACTGAATCAATCAGACTTCAAAACTCTCAAAACCGGCCGAAAATCTCAAACTGAATCAATCAGACTCCAAAACTCTCAAAACCGGCCGAAATTCTCAAACTGAATCAATCAGACTTCAAAACTCTCATAAACGACCCAAAATCTCAAACTGAATCAATCAGACTTCAAAACTCTCAAAAACACCCCAAAATCTCAAACTGAATCAATCAGACTTCAAAACTCTCAAAACCGGCCGAAAATCTCAAACTGAATCAATCAGACTCCAAAACTCTCAAAACCGGCCGAAATTCTCAAACTGAATCAATCAGACTTCAAAACTCTCATAAACGACCCAAAATCTCAAACTGAATCAATCAGACTTCAAAACTCTCAAAACCGGCCGAAAATCTCAAACTGAATCAATCAGACTTCAAAACTCTCAAAACCGGCCGAAAATCTCAAACTGAATCAATCAGACTTCAAAACTCTCAAAACAGGCCGCAAATCTCAAACTGAATCGATCAGACTTCAAAACTCTCAAAACCGGCCGAAAATCTCAAACTGAATCGATCAGACTTCAAAACTCTCAAAACCGGCCGAAAATCTCAAACTGAATCAATCAGACTTCAAAACTCTCAAAACCGGCCGAAAATCTCAAACTGAATCAATCAGACTTCAAAACTCTCAAAACCGGCCGAAAATCTCAAACTGAGTCAATCAGACTTCAAAACTCTCAAAACCGGCCGAAAATCTCAAACTGAATCAATCAGACTTCAAAACTCTCAAAACCGGCCGAAAATCTCAAACTGAGTCAATCAGACTTCAAAACTCTCATAAACGACCCAAAATCTCAAACTGAATCAATCACACTTCAAAACTCTCAAAACCGGCCGAAAGTCTCAAACTGAATCAATCAGACTTTCAAAGCTCACAAAACGGGCCGAAAATCTCAAACTGAATCAATCAGACTTCAAAACTCTCAAAACCGGCCGGAAATCTCAAACTGAGTCAATCAGACGTCAAAACTCTCATAAACAACCCAAAATCTCAAACTGAATCAATCAGACTTCAAAACTCTCAAAACCGGCCGAAAATCTCAAACTGAATCAATCAGACTTCAAAACTCTCAAAACCGGCCGAAAATCTCAAACTGAGTCAATCAGACTTCAAAACTCTCATAAACGACCCAAAATCTCAAACTGAATCAATCAGACGTCAAAACTCTCATAAACAACCCAAAATCTCAAACTGAATCAATCAGACTTCAAAATTCTCAAAACCGGCCGAAAATCTCAAACTGAATCAATCAGACTTCAAAACTCTCAAAACCGGCCGAAAATCTCAAACTGAATCAATCAGACTTCAAAACTCTCATAAACGACCCAAAATCTCAAACTGAATCAATCAGACTTCAAAACTCTCAAAAACAACCCAAAATCTCAAACTGAATCAATCAGACTTTCAAAACTCACAAAACCGGCCGAAAATCTCAAACTGAATCAATGAGACTTCAAAACTCTCAAAACAGGCCGAAAATCTCAAACTGAATCAATCAGACTTCAAAACTCTCAAAAACCGGCCGAAAATCTCAAACTGAATCAATCAGACTTCAAAACTCTCAAAACAGGCCGAATATCTCAAACTGAATCAATCAGACTTCACAACTCTCAAAACCGGCCGAAAATCTCAAACTGAATCAATCAGACTTTCAAAACTCACAAAAACAACCCAAAATCTCAAACTGAATCAATCAGACTTTCAAAACTCACAAAACCGGCCGAAAATCTCAAACTGAATCAATGAGACTTCAAAACTCTCAAAACAGGCCGAAAATCTCAAACTGAATCAATCAGACTTCAAAACTCTCAAAACCGGCCGAAAATCTCAAACTGAATCAATCAGACTTCAAAACTCTCAAAACAGGCCGAATATCTCAAACTGAATCAATCAGACTTCACAACTCTCAAAACCGGCCGAAAATCTCAAACTGAATCAATCAGACTTTCAAAACTCACAAAAACAACCCAAAATCTCAAACTGAATCAATCAGACTTTCAAAACTCACAAAACCGGCCGAAAATCTCAAACTGAATCAATGAGACTTCAAAACTCTCAAAACAGGCCGAAAATCTCAAACTGAATCAATCAGACTTCAAAACTCTCAAAACCGGCCGAAAATCTCAAACTGAATCAATCAGACTTCAAAACTCTCAAAACCGGCCGAAAATCTCAAACTGAATCAATCAGACTTCAAAACTCTCAAACACAACCCGAAATCTCAAACTGAATCAATCAGACTTTCAAAACACACAAAACCGGCCGAAAATCTCAAACTGAATCAATCAGACTTCAAAACTCTCAAAACCGGCCGAAAATCTCAAACTGAATCAATCAGACTTCAAAACTCTCAAACACAACCCGAAATCTCAAACTGAATCAATCAGACTTTCAAAACACACAAAACCGGCCGAAAATCTCAAACTGAATCAATCAGACTTTCAAAGCTCACAAAACGGGCCGAAAATCTCAAACTGAATCAATCAGACTTCAAAACTCTCAAAACCGGCCGAAAATCTCAAACTGAGTCAATCAGACGTCAAAACTCTCATAAACAACCCAAAATCTCAAACTGAATCAATCAGACTCCAAAACTCTCAAAACCGGCCGAAATTCTCAAACTGAATCAATCAGACTTCAAAACTCTCATAAACGACCCAAAATCTCAAACTGAATCAATCAGACTTCAAAACTCTCAAAACCGTCCGAAAATCTCAAACTGAATCAATCAGACTTCAAAACTCTCAAAACCGGCCGAAAATCTCAAACTGAATCAATCAGACTTCAAGACTCTCAAAACCGGACGAAAATCTCAAACTGAGTCAATCAGACTTCAAAACTCTCAAAACCGGCCGAAAATCTCAAACTGAATCAATCAGACTTCAAAATTCTCAAAACCGGCCGAAAATCTCAAACTGAGTCAATCAGACTTCAAAACTCTCATAAACGACCCAAAATCTCAAACTGAATCAATCACACTTCAAAACTCTCAAAACCGCCGAAAGTCTCAAACTGAATCAATCAGACTTTCAAAGCTCACAAAACGGGCCGAAAATCTCAAACTGAATCAATCAGACTTCAAAACTCTCATAAACAACCCAAAATCTCAAACTGAATCAATCAGACTTCAAAACTCTCAAAACCGGCCGAAAATCTCAAACTGAGTCAATCAGACTTCAAAACTCTCAAAACCGGCCGAAAATCTCAAACTGAGTCAATCAGACGTCAAAACTCTCATAAACGACCCAAAATCTCAAACTGAATCAATCACACTTCAAAACTCTCAAAACCGGCCGAAAGTCTCAAACTGAATCAATCAGACTTTCAAAGCTCACAAAACGGGCCGAAAATCTCAAACTGAATCAATCAGACTTCAAAACTCTCAAAACCGGCCGAAAATCTCAAACTGAGTCAATCAGACGTCAAAACTCTCATAAACAACCCAAAATCTCAAACTGAATCAATCAGACTTCAAAACTCTCAAAACCGGCCGAAAATCTCAAACTGAGTCAATCAGACTTCAAAACTCTCAAAACCTGCCGAAAATCTCAAACAGAATCAATCAGACTTCAAAACTCTCAAAAACAACCCAAAATCTCAAACTGAATCAATCAGACTTCAAAACTCTCAAAACCGGCCGAAAATCTCAAACTGAATCAATCAGACTCCAAAACTCTCAAAACCGGCCGAAATTCTCAAACTGAATCAATCAGACTTCAAAACTCTCATAAACGACCCAAAATCTCAAACTGAATCAATCAGACTTCAAAACTCTCAAAACCGGCCGAAAATCTCAAACTGAATCAATCAGACTTCAAAACTCTCAAAACCGGCCGAAAATCTCAAACTGAATCAATCAGACTTCAAAACTCTCAAAATCGGCCGAAAATCTCAAACTGAGTCAATCAGACTTCAAAACTCTCAAAACCGGCCGAAAATCTCAAACTGAATCAATCAGACTTCAAAACCGGCCGAAAATCTCAAACTGAGTCAATCAGACTTCAAAACTCTCATAAACGACCCAAAATCTCAAACTGAATCAATCACACTTCAAAACTCTCAAAACCGGCCGAAAGTCTCAAACTGAATCAATCAGACTTTCAAAGCTCACAAAACGGGCCGAAAATCTCAAACTGAATCAATCAGACTTCAAAACTCTCAAAACCGGCCGAAAATCTCAAACTGAGTCAATCAGACTTCAAAACTCTCATAAACGACCCAAAATCTCAAACTGAATCAATCACACTTCAAAACTCTCAAAACCGGCCGAAAGTCTCAAACTGAATCAATCAGACTTTCAAAGCTCACAAAACGGGCCGAAAATCTCAAACTGAATCAATCAGACTTCAAAACTCTCAAAACCGGCCGAAAATCTCAAACTGAGTCAATCAGACGTCAAAACTCTCATAAACAACCCAAAATCTCAAACTGAATCAATCAGACTCCAAAACTCTCAAAACCGGCCGAAATTCTCAAAGTGAATCAATCAGACTTCAAAACTCTCATAAACGACCCAAAATCTCAAACTGAATCAATCAGACTTCAAAACTCTCAAAAACAACCCAAAATCTCAAACTGAATCAATCAGACTTCAAAACTCTCAAAACCGGCCGAAAATCTCAAACTGAATCAATCAGACTTCAAAACTCTCAAAACCGGCCGAAAATCTCAAACTGAGTCAATCAGACGTCAAAACTCTCATAAACAACCCAAAATCTCAAACTGAATCATTCAGACTCCAAAACTCTCAAAACCGGCCGAAATTCTGAAACTGAATCAATCAGACTTCAAAACTCTCATAAACGACCCAAAATCTCAAACTGAATCAATCAGACTTCAAAACTCTCAAAAACACCCCAAAATCTCAAACTGAATCAATCAGACTTCAAAACTCTCAAAACCGGCCGAAAATCTCAAACTGAATCAATCAGACTCCAAAACTCTCAAAACCGGCCGAAATTCTCAAACTGAATCAATCAGACTTCAAAACTCTCATAAACGACCCAAAATCTCAAACTGAATCAATCAGACTTCAAAACTCTCAAAACCGGCCGAAAATCTCAAACTGAGTCAATCAGACGTCAAAACTCTCATAAACAACCCAAAATCTCAAACTGAATCAATCAGACTCCAAAACTCCCAAAACGGCCGAAATTCTCAAACTGAATCAATCAGACTTCAAAACTCTCATAAACGACCCAAAATCTCAAACTGAATCAATCAGACTTCAAAACTCTCAAAAACAACCCAAAATCTCAAACTGAATCAATCACACTTCAAAACTCTCAAAACCGGCCGAAAGTCTCAAACTGAATCAATTAGACTTTCAAAGCTCACAAAACGGGCCGAAAATCTCAAACTGAATCAATCAGACTTCAAAACTCTCAAAACCGGCCGAAAATCTCAAACTGAGTCAATCAGACGTCAAAACTCTCATAAACAACCCAAAATCTCAAACTGAATCAATCAGACTCCAAAACTCTCATAAACGACCCAAAATCTCAAACTGAATCAATCAGACTTCAAAACTCTCAAAAACAACCCAAAATCTCAAACTGAATCAATCAGACTTCAAAACTCTCAAAACCGGCCGAAAATCTCAAACTGAATCAATCAGACTCCAAAACTCTCAAAACCGGCCGAAATTCTCAAACTGAATCAATCAGACTTCAAAACTCTCATAAACGACCCAAAATCTCAAACTGAATCAATCAGACTTCAAAACTCTCAAAACCGGCCGAAAATCTCAAACTGAATCAATCAGACTTCAAAACTCTCAAAACCGGCCGAAAGTCTCAAACTGAATCAATCAGACTTTCAAAGCTCACAAAACGGGCCGAAAATCTCAAACTGAATCAATCAGACTTCAAAACTCTCAAAACCGGCCGAAAATCTCAAACTGAGTCAATCAGACGTCAAAACTCTCATAAACAACCCAAAATCTCAAACTGAATCAATCAGACTCCAAAACTCTCAAAACCGGCCGAAATTCTCAAAGTGAATCAATCAGACTTCAAAACTCTCATAAACGACCCAAAATCTCAAACTGAATCAATCAGACTTCAAAACTCTCAAAAACAACCCAAAATCTCAAACTGAATCAATCAGACTTCAAAACTCTCAAAACCGGCCGAAAATCTCAAACTGAATCAATCAGACTTCAAAACTCTCAAAACCGGCCGAAAATCTCAAACTGAGTCAATCAGACGTCAAAACTCTCATAAACAACCCAAAATCTCAAACTGAATCATTCAGACTCCAAAACTCTCAAAACCGGCCGAAATTCTGAAACTGAATCAATCAGACTTCAAAACTCTCATAAACGACCCAAAATCTCAAACTGAATCAATCAGACTTCAAAACTCTCAAAAACACCCCAAAATCTCAAACTGAATCAATCAGACTTCAAAACTCTCAAAACCGGCCGAAAATCTCAAACTGAATCAATCAGACTCCAAAACTCTCAAAACCGGCCGAAATTCTCAAACTGAATCAATCAGACTTCAAAACTCTCATAAACGACCCAAAATCTCAAACTGAATCAATCAGACTTCAAAACTCTCAAAACCGGCCGAAAATCTCAAACTGAGTCAATCAGACGTCAAAACTCTCATAAACAACCCAAAATCTCAAACTGAATCAATCAGACTCCAAAACTCCCAAAACCGGCCGAAATTCTCAAACTGAATCAATCAGACTTCAAAACTCTCATAAACGACCCAAAATCTCAAACTGAATCAATCACACTTCAAAACTCTCAAAACCGGCCGAAAGTCTCAAACTGAATCAATTAGACTTTCAAAGCTCACAAAACGGGCCGAAAATCTCAAACTGAATCAATCAGACTTCAAAACTCTCAAAACCGGCCGAAAATCTCAAACTGAGTCAATCAGACGTCAAAACTCTCATAAACAACCCAAAATCTCAAACTGAATCAATCAGACTCCAAAACTCTCATAAACGACCCAAAATCTCAAACTGAATCAATCAGACTTCAAAACTCTCAAAAACAACCCAAAATCTCAAACTGAATCAATCAGACTTCAAAACTCTCAAAACCGGCCGAAAATCTCAAACTGAATCAATCAGACTCCAAAACTCTCAAAACCGGCCGAAATTCTCAAACTGAATCAATCAGACTTCAAAACTCTCATAAACGACCCAAAATCTCAAACTGAATCAATCAGACTTCAAAACTCTCAAAACCGGCCGAAAATCTCAAACTGAATCAATCAGACTTCAAAACTCTCAAAACCGGCCGAAAATCTCAAACTGAATCAATCAGACTTCAAAACTCTCAAAACCGGCCGAAAATCTCAAACTGAGTCAATCAGACTTCAAAACTCTCAAAACCGGCCGAAAATCTCAAACTGAGTCAATCAGACTTCAAAACTCTCATAAACGACCCAAAATCTCAAACTGAATCAATCACACTTCAAAACTCTCAAAACCGGCCGAAAGTCTCAAACTGAATCAATCAGACTTTCAAAGCTCACAAAACGGGTCGAAAATCTCAAACTGAATCAATCAGACTTCAAAACTCTCAAAACCGGCCGAAAATCTCAAACTGAGTCAATCAGACGTCAAAACTCTCATAAACAACCCAAAATCTCAAACTGAGTCAATCAGACGTCAAAACTCTCATAAACAACCCAAAATCTCAAACTGAATCAATCAGACTCCAAAACTCTCAAAACCGGCCGAAATTCTCAAACTGAATCAATCAGACTTCAAAACTCTCATAAACGACCCAAAATCTCAAACTGAATCAATCAGACTTCAAAACTCTCAAAAACAACCCAAAATCTCAAACTGAATCAATCAGACTTCAAAACTCTCAAAACCGGCCGAAAATCTCAAACTGAATCAATCAGACTCCAAAACTCTCAAAACCGGCCGAAATTCTCAAACTGAATCAATCAGACTTCAAAACTCTCATAAACGACCCAAAATCTCAAACTGAATCAATCAGACTTCAAAACTCTCAAAAACACCCCAAAATCTCAAACTGAATCAATCAGACTTCAAAACTCTCAAAACCGGCCGAAAATCTCAAACTGAATCAATCAGACTCCAAAACTCTCAAAACCGGCCGAAATTCTCAAACTGAATCAATCAGACTTCAAAACTCTCATAAACGACCCAAAATCTCAAACTGAATCAATCAGACTTCAAAACTCTCAAAACCGGCCGAAAATCTCAAACTGAATCAATCAGACTTCAAAACTCTCAAAACCGGCCGAAAATCTCAAACTGAATCAATCAGACTTCAAAACTCTCAAAACAGGCCGCAAATCTCAAACTGAATCGATCAGACTTCAAAACTCTCAAAACCGGCCGAAAATCTCAAACTGAATCGATCAGACTTCAAAACTCTCAAAACCGGCCGAAAATCTCAAACTGAATCAATCAGACTTCAAAACTCTCAAAACCGGCCGAAAATCTCAAACTGAATCAATCAGACTTCAAAACTCTCAAAACCGGCCGAAAATCTCAAACTGAGTCAATCAGACTTCAAAACTCTCAAAACCGGCCGAAAATCTCAAACTGAATCAATCAGACTTCAAAACTCTCAAAACCGGCCGAAAATCTCAAACTGAGTCAATCAGACTTCAAAACTCTCATAAACGACCCAAAATCTCAAACTGAATCAATCACACTTCAAAACTCTCAAAACCGGCCGAAAGTCTCAAACTGAATCAATCAGACTTTCAAAGCTCACAAAACGGGCCGAAAATCTCAAACTGAATCAATCAGACTTCAAAACTCTCAAAACCGGCCGGAAATCTCAAACTGAGTCAATCAGACGTCAAAACTCTCATAAACAACCCAAAATCTCAAACTGAATCAATCAGACTTCAAAACTCTCAAAACCGGCCGAAAATCTCAAACTGAATCAATCAGACTTCAAAACTCTCAAAACCGGCCGAAAATCTCAAACTGAGTCAATCAGACTTCAAAACTCTCATAAACGACCCAAAATCTCAAACTGAATCAATCAGACGTCAAAACTCTCATAAACAACCCAAAATCTCAAACTGAATCAATCAGACTTCAAAATTCTCAAAACCGGCCGAAAATCTCAAACTGAATCAATCAGACTTCAAAACTCTCAAAACCGGCCGAAAATCTCAAACTGAATCAATCAGACTTCAAAACTCTCATAAACGACCCAAAATCTCAAACTGAATCAATCAGACTTCAAAACTCTCAAAAACAACCCAAAATCTCAAACTGAATCAATCAGACTTTCAAAACTCACAAAACCGGCCGAAAATCTCAAACTGAATCAATGAGACTTCAAAACTCTCAAAACAGGCCGAAAATCTCAAACTGAATCAATCAGACTTCAAAACTCTCAAAAACCGGCCGAAAATCTCAAACTGAATCAATCAGACTTCAAAACTCTCAAAACAGGCCGAATATCTCAAACTGAATCAATCAGACTTCACAACTCTCAAAACCGGCCGAAAATCTCAAACTGAATCAATCAGACTTTCAAAACTCACAAAAACAACCCAAAATCTCAAACTGAATCAATCAGACTTTCAAAACTCACAAAACCGGCCGAAAATCTCAAACTGAATCAATGAGACTTCAAAACTCTCAAAACAGGCCGAAAATCTCAAACTGAATCAATCAGACTTCAAAACTCTCAAAACCGGCCGAAAATCTCAAACTGAATCAATCAGACTTCAAAACTCTCAAAACAGGCCGAATATCTCAAACTGAATCAATCAGACTTCACAACTCTCAAAACCGGCCGAAAATCTCAAACTGAATCAATCAGACTTTCAAAACTCACAAAAACAACCCAAAATCTCAAACTGAATCAATCAGACTTTCAAAACTCACAAAACCGGCCGAAAATCTCAAACTGAATCAATGAGACTTCAAAACTCTCAAAACAGGCCGAAAATCTCAAACTGAATCAATCAGACTTCAAAACTCTCAAAACCGGCCGAAAATCTCAAACTGAATCAATCAGACTTCAAAACTCTCAAAACCGGCCGAAAATCTCAAACTGAATCAATCAGACTTCAAAACTCTCAAACACAACCCGAAATCTCAAACTGAATCAATCAGACTTTCAAAACACACAAAACCGGCCGAAAATCTCAAACTGAATCAATCAGCCTTCAAAACTCTCAAAACAGGCCGCAAATCTCAAACTGAATCAATCAGACTTCAAAACTCTCAAAACCGGCCGAAAATCTCAAACTGAATCAATCAGACTTCAAAACTCTCAAAACCGGCCGAAAATCTCAAACTGAATCAATCAGACTTCAAAACTCTCAAAACCGGCCGAAAATCTCAAACTGAGTCAATCAGACTTCAAAACTCTCAAACACAACCCGAAATCTCAAACTGAATCAATCAGACTTTCAAAACACACAAAACCGGCCGAAAATCTCAAACTGAATCAATCAGCCTTCAAAACTCTCAAAACAGGCCGCAAATCTCAAACTGAATCAATCAGACTTCAAAACTCTCAAAACCGGCCGAAAATCTCAAACTGAATCAATCAGACTTCAAAACTCTCAAAACCGGCCGAAAATCTCAAACTGAATCAATCAGACTTCAAAACTCTCATAAACGACCCAAAATCTCAAACTGAATCAATCAGACTTCAAAACTCTCATAAACGACCCAAAATCTCAAACTGAATCAATCAGACTTCAAAACTCTCAAAAACAACCCAAAATCTCAAACTGAATCAATCAGACTTTCAAAACTCTCAAAACCGGCGGAAAATCTCAAACTGAATCAATCAGACTTCAAAACTCTCAAAACAGGCCGAAAATCTCAAACTGAATCAATCAGACTTCAAAACTCTCAAAACAGGCCGATAATCTCAAACTGAATCAATCTGTCTTCAAAACTCTCAAAACCGGCCGAAAATCTCAAACTGAATCAAGCAGACTTCAAAACTCTCAAAACCGGCCGAAAATCTCAAACTGAATCAATCAGACTTCAAAACTCTCAAAACCTGCCGAAAATCTCAAACTGAATCAATCAGACTTCAAAACTCTCATAAACGACCCAAAATCTCAAACTGAATCAATCAGACTTCAAAACTCTCAAAAACAACCCAAAATCTCAAACTGAATCAATCAGACTTTCAAAACTCACAAAACCGGCGGAAAATCTCAAACTGAATCAATCAGACTTCAAAACTCTCAAAACAGGCCGAAAATCTCAAACTGAATCAATCAGACTTCAAAACTCTCAAAACAGGCCGAAAATCTCAAACTGAATCAATCAGACTTCAAAACTCTCAAAACCGGCCGAAAATCTCAAACTGAATCAATCAGACTTCAAAACTCTCAAAACCGGCCGAAAATCTCAAACTGAATCAATCAGACTTCAAAACTCTCAAAAACAACCCAAAATCTCAAACTGAATCAATCAGACTTTCAAAACTCACAAAACCGGCCGAAAATCTCAAACTGAGTCAATCAGACTTCAAAACTCTCAAAACCGGCCGAAAATCTCAAACTGAATCAATCAGACTTCAAAACTCTCAAAACCGGCCGAAAATCTCAAACTGAATCAATCAGACTTCAAAACTCTCAAAACCGGCCGAAAATCTCAAACTGAATCAATCAGACTTCAAAACTCTCAAAACCGGCCGAAAATCTCAAACTGAATCAATCAGACTTCAAAACTCTCATAAACGACCCAAAATCTCAAACTGAATCAATCAGACTTCAAAACTCTCAAAAACAACCCAAAATCTGAAACTGAATCAATCAGACTTTCAAAACTCACAAAACCGGCCGAAAATCTCAAACTGAATCAATGAGACTTCAAAACTCTCAAAACAGGCCGAAAATCTCAAACTGAATCAATCAGACTTCAAAACTCTCAAAACCGGCCGAAAATCTCAAACTGAATCAATCAGACTTCAAAACTCTCAAAACCGGCCGAAAATCTCAAACTGAATCAATCAGACTTCAAAACTCTCAAAAACAACCCAAAATCTCAAACTGAATCAATCAGACTTTCAAAACTCACAAAACCGGCCGAAAATCTCAAACTGAATCAATCAGACTTTCAAAACTCACAAAACCGGCCGAAAATCTCAAACTGAATCAATCAGACTTCAAAACTCTCAAAACAGGCCGAAAATCTCAAACTGAGTCAATCAGACTTCAAAACTCTCAAAACCGGCCGAAAATCTCAAACTGAGTCAATCAGACTTCAAAACTCTCAAAACCGGCCGAAAATCTCAAACTGAATCAATCAGACTTCAAAACTCTCAAAACCGGCCGAAAATCTCAAACTGAATCAATCAGACTTCAAAACTCTCAAAACCGGCCGCAAATCTCAAACTGAATCAATCAAACTTCAAAACTCTCAAAACCGGCCGATAATCTCAAACTGAATCAATCAGTCTTCAAAACTCTCAAAACCGGCCGAAAATCTCAAACTGAATCAAGCAGACTTCAAAACTCTCAAAACCGGCCGAAAATCTCAAACTGAATCAATCAGACTTCAAAACTCTCAAAACCGGCCGCAAATCTCAAACTGAATCAATCAGACTTCAAAACTCTCAAAACCGGCCGAAAATCTCAAACTGAATCAATCAGACTTTCAAAACTCACAAAAACAACCCAAAATCTCAAACTGAATCAATCAGACTTTCAAAACTCACAAAACCGGCCGAAAATCTCAAACTGAATCAATGAGACTTCAAAACTCTCAAAACAGGCCGAAAATCTCAAACTGAATCAATCAGACTTCAAAACTCTCAAAACCTGCCGAAAATCTCAAACTGAATCAATCAGACTTCAAAACTCTCAAAACCGGCCGAAAATCTCAAACTGAATCAATCAGACTTCAAAACTCTCAAAACCGGCCGCAAATCTCAAACTGAATCAATCAAACTTCAAAACTCTCAAAACCGGCCGAAAATCTCAAACTGAATCAATCAGTCTTCAAAACTCTCAAAACCGGCCGAAAATCTCAAACTGAATCAAGCAGACTTCAAAACTCTCAAAACCGGCCGAAAATCTCAAACTGAATCAATCAGACTTCAAAACTCTCAAAACCTGCCGAAAATCTCAAACTGAATCAATCAGACTTCAAAACTCTCATAAACGACCCAAAATCTCAAACTGAATCAATCAGACTTCAAAACTCTCAAAAACAACCCAAAATCTCAAACTGAATCAATCAGACTTTCAAAACTCACAAAACCGGCGGAAAATCTCAAACTGAATCAATCAGACTTCAAAACTCTCAAAACAGGCCGGAAATCTCAAACTGAATCAATCAGACTTCAAAACTCTCAAAACAGGCCGAAAATCTCAAACTGAATCAATCAGACTTTCAAAACTCACAAAACCGGCCGAAAATCTCAAACTGAATCAATCAGACTTCAAAACTCTCAAAACCGGCCGAAAATCTCAAACTGAGTCAATCAGACTTCAAAACTCTCAAAACCGGCCGAAAATCTCAAACTGAATCAATCAGACTTCAAAACTCTCAAAACCGGCCGAAAATCTCAAACTGAATCAATCAGACTTCAAAACTCTCAAAACCGGCCGCAAATCTCAAACTGAATCAATCAGACTTCAAAACTCTCAAAACCGGCCGAAAATCTCAAACTGAATCAATCAGACTTTCAAAACTCACAAAAACAACCCAAAATCTCAAACTGAATCAATCAGACTTTCAAAACTCACAAAACCGGCCGAAAATCTCAAACTGAATCAATGAGACTTCAAAACTCTCAAAACAGGCCGAAAATCTCAAACTGAATCAATCAGACTTCAAAACTCTCAAAACCTGCCGAAAATCTCAAACTGAATCAATCAGACTTCAAAACTCTCAAAACCGGCCGAAAATCTCAAACTGAATCAATCAGACTTCAAAACTCTCAAAACCGGCCGCAAATCTCAAACTGAATCAATCAAACTTCAAAACTCTCAAAACCGGCCGAAAATCTCAAACTGAATCAATCAGTCTTCAAAACTCTCAAAACCGGCCGAAAATCTCAAACTGAATCAAGCAGACTTCAAAACTCTCAAAACCGGCCGAAAATCTCAAACTGAATCAATCAGACTTCAAAACTCTCAAAACCTGCCGAAAATCTCAAACTGAATCAATCAGACTTCAAAACTCTCATAAACGACCCAAAATCTCAAACTGAATCAATCAGACTTCAAAACTCTCAAAAACAACCCAAAATCTCAAACTGAATCAATCAGACTTTCAAAACTCACAAAACCGGCGGAAAATCTCAAACTGAATCAATCAGACTTCAAAACTCTCAAAACAGGCCGGAAATCTCAAACTGAATCAATCAGACTTCAAAACTCTCAAAACAGGCCGAAAATCTCAAACTGAATCAATCAGACTTCAAAACTCTCAAAACCGGCCGAAAATCTCAAACTGAATCAATCAGACTTCAAAACTCTCAAAACCGGCCGAAAATCTCAAACTGAATCAATCAGACTTCAAAACTCTCAAAAACAACCCAAAATCTCAAACTGAATCAATCAGACTTTCAAAACTCACAAAACCCTCCGAAAATCTCAAACTGAGTCAATCAGACTTCAAAACTCTCAAAACCGGCCGAAAATCTCAAACTGAATCAATCAGACTTCAAAACTCTCAAAACCGGCCGAAAATCTCAAACTGAATCAATCAGACTTCAAAACTCTCAAAACCGGCCGAAAATCTCAAACTGAATCAATCAGACTTCAAAACTCTCATAAACGACCCAAAATCTCAAACTGAATCAATCAGACTTCAAAACTCTCAAAAACAACCCAAAATCTGAAACTGAATCAATCAGACTTTCAAAACTCACAAAACCGGCCGAAAATCTCAAACTGAATCAATGAGACTTCAAAACTCTCAAAACAGGCCGAAAATCTCAAACTGAATCAATCAGACTTCAAAACTCTCAAAACCGGCCGAAAATCTCAAACTGAATCAATCAGACTTCAAAACTCTCAAAACCGGCCGAAAATCTCAAACTGAATCAATCAGACTTCAAAACTCTCAAAACCGGCCGCAAATCTCAAACTGAATCAATCAGACTTCAAAACTCTCAAAACCGGCCGAAAATCTCAAACTGAATCAATCAGACTTTCAAAACTTACAAAAACAACCCAAAATCTCAAACTGAATCAATCAGACTTTCAAAACTCACAAAACCGGCCGAAAATCTCAAACTGAATCAATGAGACTTCAAAACTCTCAAAACAGGCCGAAAATCTCAAACTGAATCAATCAGACTTCAAAACTCTCAAAACCGGCCGAAAATCTCAAACTGAATCAATCAGACTTCAAAACTCTCAAAACCGGCCGAAAATCTCAAACTGAATCAATCAGACTTCAAAACTCTCAAAAACAACCCAAAATCTCAAACTGAATCAATCAGACTTTCAAACTCACAAAACCGGCCGAAAATCTCAAACTGAATCAATCAGACTTTCAAAACTCACAAAACCGGCCGAAAATCTCAAACTGAATCAATCAGACTTCAAAACTCTCAAAACAGGCCGAAAATCTCAAACTGAGTCAATCAGACTTCAAAACTCTCAAAACCGGCCGAAAATCTCAAACTGAGTCAATCAGACTTCAAAACTCTCAAAACCGGCCGAAAATCTCAAACTGAATCAATCAGACTTCAAAACTCCCAAAACCGGCCGAAAATCTCAAACTGAATCAATCAGACTTCAAAACTCTCAAAACCGGCCGCAAATCTCAAACTGAATCAATCAGACTTCAAAACTCTCAAAACCGGCCGAAAATCTCAAACTGAATCAATCAGACTTTCAAAACTCACAAAAACAACCCAAAATCTCAAACTGAATCAATCAGACTTTCAAAACTCACAAAACCGGCCGAAAATCTCAAACTGAATCAATGAGACTTCAAAACTCTCAAAACAGGCCGAAAATCTCAAACTGAATCAATCAGACTTCAAAACTCTCAAAACCTGCCGAAAATCTCAAACTGAATCAATCAGACTTCAAAACTCTCAAAACCGGCCGAAAATCTCAAACTGAATCAATCAGACTTCAAAACTCTCAAAACCGGCCGCAAATCTCAAACTGAATCAATCAAACTTCAAAACTCTCAAAACCGGCCGAAAATCTCAAACTGAATCAATCAGTCTTCAAAACTCTCAAAACCGGCCGAAAATCTCAAACTGAATCAAGCAGACTTCAAAACTCTCAAAACCGGCCGAAAATCTCAAACTGAATCAATCAGACTTCAAAACTCTCAAAACCTGCCGAAAATCTCAAACTGAATCAATCAGACTTCAGAACTCTCATAAACGACCCAAAATCTCAAACTGAAGATCAAAATCAGACTTCAAACTCTCAAAAACAACCCAAAATCTCAAACTGAATCAATCAGACTTTCAAAACTCACAAAACCGGCGGAAAATCTCAAACTGAATCAATCAGACTTCAAAACTCTCAAAACAGGCCGGAAATCTCAAACTGAATCAATCAGACTTCAAACTCTCAAAACCGGCCGAAAATCTCAAACTGAATCAATCAGACTTCAAAACTCTCATAAACGACCCAAAATCTCAAACTGAATCAATCAGACTTCAAAACTCTCAAAAACAACCCAAAATCTGAAACTGAATCAATCAGACTTTCAAAACTCACAAAACCGGCCGAAAATCTCAAACTGAATCAATGAGACTTCAAAACTCTCAAAACAGGCCGAAAATCTCAAACTGAATCAATCAGACTTCAAAAACTCTCAAAACCGGCCGAAAATCTCAAACTGAATCAATCAGACTTCAAAACTCTCAAAACCGGCCGAAAATCTCAAACTGAATCAATCAGACTTCAAAACTCTCAAAACCGGCCGCAAATCTCAAACTGAATCAATCAGACTTCAAAACTCTCAAAACCGGCCGAAAATCTCAAACTGAATCAATCAGACTTTCAAAACTCACAAAAACAACCCAAAATCTCAAACTGAATCAATCAGACTTTCAAAACTCACAAACCGGCCGAAAATCTCAAACTGAATCAATGAGACTTCAAAACTCTCAAAACAGGCCGAAAATCTCAAACTGAATCAATCAGACTTCAAAACTCTCAAAACCTGCCGAAAATCTCAAACTGAATCAATCAGACTTCAAAACTCTCAAAACCGGCCGAAAATCTCAAACTGAATCAATCAGACTTCAAAACTCTCAAAACCGGCCGAAAATCTCAAACTGAATCAATCAGACTTCAAAACTCTCAAAAACAACCGAAATCTCAAACTGAATCAATCAGACTTTCAAACACACATAACCGGCCGAAAATCTCAAACTGAATCAATCAGACTTCAAAACTCTCATAAACGACCCAAAATCTCAAACTGAATCAATCAGACTTCAAAACTCTCAAAAACAACCCAAAATCTCAAACTGAATCAATCAGACTTTCAAAACTCACAAAACCGGCCGCAAATCTCAAACTGAATCAATCAGACTTCAAAACTCTCAAAACCGGCCGCAAATCTCAAACTGAATCAATCAAACTTCAAAACTCTCAAAACCGGCCGAAAATCTCAAACTGAATCAATCAGTCTTCAAAACTCTCAAAACCGGCCGAAAATCTCAAACTGAATCAAGCAGACTTCAAAACTCTCAAAACCGGCCGAAAATCTCAAACTGAATCAATCAGACTTCAAAACTCTCAAACCTGCCGAAAATCTCAAACTGAATCAATCAGACTTCAAAACTCTCATAAACGACCCAAAATCTCAAACTGAATCAATCAGACTTCAAAACTCTCAAAAACAACCCAAAATCTCAAACTGAATCAATCAGACTTTCAAAACTCACAAAACCGGCGGAAAATCTCAAACTGAATCAATCAGACTTCAAAACTCTCAAAACAGGCCGGAAATCTCAAACTGAATCAATCAGACTTCAAAACTCTCAAAACAGGCCGAAAATCTCAAACTGAATCAATCAGACTTCAAAACTCTCAAAACCGGCCGAAAATCTCAAACTGAATCAATCAGACTTCAAAACTCTCAAAACCGGCCGAAAATCTCAAACTGAATCAATCAGACTTCAAAACTCTCAAAAACAACCCAAAATCTCAAACTGAATCAATCAGACTTTCAAAACTCACAAAACCCTCCGAAAATCTCAAACTGAGTCAATCAGACTTCAAAACTCTCAAAACCGGCCGAAAATCTCAAACTGAATCAATCAGACTTCAAAACTCTCAAAACCGGCCGAAAATCTCAAACTGAATCAATCAGACTTCAAAACTCTCAAAACCGGCCGAAAATCTCAAACTGAATCAATCAGACTTCAAAACTCTCATAAACGACCCAAAATCTCAAACTGAATCAATCAGACTTCAAAACTCTCAAAAACAACCCAAAATCTGAAACTGAATCAATCAGACTTTCAAACTCACAAAACCGGCCGAAAATCTCAAACTGAATCAATGAGACTTCAAAACTCTCAAAACAGGCCGAAAATCTCAAACTGAATCAATCAGACTTCAAAACTCTCAAAACCGGCCGAAAATCTCAAACTGAATCAATCAGACTTCAAAACTCTCAAAACCGGCCGAAATCTCAACTGAATCAATCAGACTTCAAAACTCTCAAAACCGGCCGCAAATCTCAAACTGAATCAATCAGACTTCAAAACTCTCAAAACCGGCCGAAAATCTCAAACTGAATCAATCAGACTTTCAAAACTCACAAAAACAACCCAAAATCTCAAACTGAATCAATCAGACTTTCAAAACTCACAAAACCGGCCGAAAATCTCAAACTGAATCAATGAGACTTCAAAACTCTCAAAACAGGCCGAAAATCTCAAACTGAATCAATCAGACTTCAAAACTCTCAAAACCTGCCGAAAATCTCAAACTGAATCAATCAGACTTCAAAACTCTCAAAACCGGCCGAAAATCTCAAACTGAATCAATCAGACTTCAAAACTCTCAAAACCGGCCGAAAATCTCAAACTGAATCAATCAGACTTCAAAACTCTCAAAAACAACCCGAAATCTCAAACTGAATCAATCAGACTTTCAAAACACACATAACCGGCCGAAAATCTCAAACTGAATCAATCAGACTTCAAAACTCTCATAAACGACCCAAAATCTCAAACTGAATCAATCAGACTTCAAAACTCTCAAAAACAACCCAAAATCTCAAACTGAATCAATCAGACTTTCAAAACTCACAAAACCGGCCGAAAATCTCAAACTGAATCAATCAGACTTCAAACTCTCAAAACAGGCCGAAAATCTCAAACTGAATCAATCAGACTTCAAAAACTCTCAAAACCGGCCGAAAATCTCAAACTGAATCAATCAGACTTCAAAACTCTCATAAACGACCCAAAATCTCAAACTGAATCAATCAGACTTCAAAACTCTCAAAAACAACCCAAAATCTGAAACTGAATCAATCAGACTTTCAAAACTCACAAAACCGGCCGAAAATCTCAAACTGAATCAATGAGACTTCAAAACTCTCAAAACAGGCCGAAAATCTCAAACTGAATCAATCAGACTTCAAAACTCTCAAAACCGGCCGAAAATCTCAAACTGAATCAATCAGACTTCAAAACTCTCAAACCGGCCGAAAATCTCAAACTGAATCAATCAGACTTCAAAACTCTCAAAACCGGCCGAAAATCTCAAACTGAATCAATCAGACTTCAAAACTCTCAAAAACAACCCGAAATCTCAAACTGAATCAATCAGACTTTCAAAACACACATAACCGGCCGAAAATCTCAAACTGAATCAATCAGACTTCAAAACTCTCATAAACGACCAAAATCTCAAACTGAATCAATCAGACTTCAAAACTCTCATAAACGACCCAAAATCTCAACTGAATCAATCAGACTTCAAAACTCTCAAAACCGGCCGAAAATCTCAAACTGAATCAATCAGACTTCAAAACTCTCAAAACCGGCCGAAAATCTCAAACTGAATCAATCAGACTTCAAAACTCTCAAAACCGGCCGAAAAATCTCAAACTGAATCAATCAGACTTCAAAACTCTCATAAACGACCCAAAATCTCAAACTGAATCAATCAGACTTCAAAACTCTCAAAAACAACCCAAAATCTGAAACTGAATCAATCAGACTTTCAAAACTCACAAAACCGGCCGAAAATCTCAACTGAATCAATGAGACTTCAAAACTCTCAAAACAGGCCGAAAATCTCAAACTGAATCAATCAGACTTCAAAACTCTCAAAACCGGCCGAAAATCTCAAACTGAATCAATCAGACTTCAAACTCTCATAAACGACCCAAAAATCTCAAACTGAATCAATCAGACTTCAAAACTCTCAAAACAGGCCGAAAATCTCAAACTGAATCAATCAGACTTCAAAACTCTCATAAACGACCCAAAATCTCAAACTGAATCAATCAGACTTCAAAACTCTCAAAAACAACCCAAAATCTCAAACTGAATCAATCAGACTTTCAAAACTCACAAAACCGGCCGAAAATCTCAAACTGAATCAATGAGACTTCAAAACTCTCAAAACAGGCCGAAAATCTCAAACTGAATCAATCAGACTTCAAAACTCTCAAAACCGGCCGAAAATCTCAAACTGAATCAATCAGACTTCAAAACTCTCAAAACCGGCCGAAAATCTCAACTGAATCAATCAGACTTCAAAACTCTCAAAACCGGCCGCAAATCTCAACTGAATCAATCAGACTTCAAAACTCTCAAAACCGGCCGAAAATCTCAAACTGAATCAATCAGACTTTCAAAACTCACAAAAACAACCCAAAATCTCAAACTGAATCAATCAGACTTTCAAAACTCACAAAACCGGCCGAAAATCTCAAACTGAATCAATGAGACTTCAAAACTCTCAAAACAGGCCGAAAATCTCAAACTGAATCAATCAGACTTCAAAACTCTCAAAACCTGCCGAAAATCTCAAACTGAATCAATCAGACTTCAAAACTCTCAAAACCGGCCGAAAATCTCAAACTGAATCAATCAGACTTCAAAACTCTCAAAACCGGCCGAAAATCTCAAACTGAATCAATCAGACTTCAAAACTCTCAAAACAACCCGAAATCTCAAACTGAATCAATCAGACTTTCAAAACACACATAACCGGCCGAAAATCTCAAACTGAATCAATCAGACTTCAAAACTCTCATAAACGACCCAAAATCTCAAACTAAATCAATCAGACTTCAAAACTCTCAAAACACCCAAAATCTCAAACTGAATCAATCAGACTTTCAAAACTCACAAAACCGGCCGAAAATCTCAAACTGAATCAATCAGACTTCAAAACTCTCAAAACAGCCGAAAATCTCAAACTGAATCAATCAGACTTCAAAACTCTCAAAACCGGCCGAAAATCTCAAACTGAATCAATCAGACTTCAAAACTCTCATAAACGACCCAAAATCTCAACTGATCAATCAGACTTCAAAACTCTCAAAAACAACCCAAAATCTGAAACTGAATCAATCAGACTTTCAAAACTCACAAAACCGGCCGAAAATCTCAACTGAATCAATGAGACTTCAAAACTCTCAAAACAGCCGAAAATCTCAAACTGAATCAATCAGACTTCAAAACTCTCAAAACCGGCCGAAAATCTCAAACTGAATCAATCAGACTTCAAAACTCTCAAAACCGGCCGAAAATCTCAACTGAATCAATCAGACTTCAAAACTCTCAAAAACAACCCAAAATCTCAACTGAATCAATCAGACTTTCAAAACTCACAAAACCGGCCGAAAATCTCAAACTGAATCAATCAGACTTTCAAAACTCACAAAACCGGCCGAAAATCTCAAACTGAATCAATCAGACTTCAAAACTCTCAAAACAGGCGAAAATCTCAAACTGAGTCAATCAGACTTCAAAACTCTCAAAACGCCGAAAATCTCAAACTGAGTCAATCAGACTTCAAAACTCTCAAAACCGGCCGAAAATCTCAAACTGAATCAATCAGACTTCAAACTCTCAAAACCGGCCGAAAATCTCAAACTGAATCAATCAGACTTCAAAACTCTCAAAACCGGCCGCAAATCTCAAACTGAATCAATCAACTTCAAAACTCTCAAAACCGGCCGATAATCTCAAACTGAATCAATCAGTCTTCAAAACTCTCAAAACCGGCGAAAATCTCAAACTGAATCAAGCAGACTTCAAAACTCTCAAAACCGGCCGAAAATCTCAAACTGAATCAATCAGACTTCAAAACTCTCATAAACGACCCAAAATCTCAAACTGAATCAATCAGACTTCAAAACTCTCAAAAACAACCCAAAATCTCAAACTGAATCAATCAGACTTTCAAAACTCACAAAACCGGCGGAAATCTCAAACTGAATCAATCAGACTTCAAAACTCTCAAAACAGGCCGAAAATCTCAAACTGAATCAATCAGACTTCAAAACTCTCAAAACAGGCCGAAAATCTCAAACTGAATCAATCAGACTTCAAAACTCTCAAAACCGGCCGAAAATCTCAAACTGAATCAATCAGACTTCAAAACTCTCAAAACCGGCCGAAAATCTCAAACTGAATCAATCAGACTTCAAAACTCTCAAAACAACCCAAAATCTCAACTGAATCAATCAGACTTTCAAAACTCACAAAACCGGCCGAAAATCTCAAACTGAGTCAATCAGACTTCAAACTCTCAAAACCGGCCGAAAATCTCAAACTGAATCAATCAGACTTCAAAACTCTCAAAACCGGCCGAAAAATCTCAAACTGAATCAATCAGACTTCAAAACTCTCAAAAACCGGCGAAAATCTCAAACTGAATCAATCAGACTTCAAAACTCTCAAAACCGGCCGAAAATCTCAAAACTGAATCAATCAGACTTCAAAACTCTCATAAACGACCCAAAATCTCAAACTGAATCAATCAGACTTCAAAACTCTCAAAAACAACCCAAAATCTGAAACTGAATCAATCAGACTTTCAAAACTCACAAAACCGGCCGAAAATCTCAAACTGAATCAATGAGACTTCAAACTCTCAAAACAGGCCGAAAATCTCAAACTGAATCAATCAGACTTCAAACTCTCAAAACCGGCCGAAAATCTCAAACTGAATCAATCAGACTTCAAAACTCTCATAAACGACCCAAAATCTCAAACTGAATCAATCAGACTTCAAAACTCTCAAAACAGGCCGAAAATCTCAAACTGAATCAATCAGACTTCAAAACTCTCATAAACGACCCAAAATCTCAAACTGAATCAATCAGACTTCAAAACTCTCAAAACAACCCAAAATCTCAAACTGAATCAATCAGACTTTCAAAACTCACAAAACCGGCCGAAAATCTCAAACTGAATCAATCAGACTTCAAAACTCTCAAAACAGGCCGAAAATCTCAAACTGAATCAATCAGACTTCAAAACTCTCAAAACGGCCGAAAATCTCAAACTGAATCAATCAGACTTTCAAAACTCACAAAACCGGCCGAAAATCTCAAACTGAATCAATGAGACTTCAAAACTCTCAAACAGGCCGAAAATCTCAAACTGAATCAATCAGACTTTCAAAACTCTCAAAACCGCCGAAAATCTCAAACTGAATCAATCAGACTTCAAAACTCTCAAACCGGTTGAAAATCTCAAACTGAATCAATCAGACTTCAAAACTCTCAAAACAACCCAAAATCTCAAACTGAATCAATCAGACTTTCAAAACTCACAAAACCGGCCGAAAATCTCAAACTGAATCAATCAGACTTCAAAACTCTCAAAACAGGCCGAAATCTCAAACTGAGTCAATCAGACTTCAATACTCTCAAAACCGGCCGAAAATCTCAAACTGAGTCAATCAGACTTCAAAACTCTCAAAACCGGCCGAAAATCTCAAACTGAATCAATCAGACTTCAAAACTCTCAAAACCGGCCGAAAATCTCAAACTGAATCAATCAGACTTCAAAACTCTCATAAACGGCCCAAAATCTCAAACTGAATCAATCAGACTTCAAAACTCTCAAAAACAACCCAAAATCTCAAACTGAATCATCAGACTTTCAAAACTCACAAAACCGGCCGAAAATCTCAACTGAATCAATGAGACTTCAAAACTCTCAAACAGGCCGAAAATCTCAAACTGAATCAATCAGACTTCAAAACTCTCAAAACCGGCCGAAAATCTCAAACTGAATCAATCAGACTTCAAAACTCTCAAACCGGCCGAAAATCTCAAACTGAATCAATCAGACTTCAAAACTCTCAAAAACAACCAAAATCTCAAACTGAATCAATCAGACTTCAAAACTCACAAAACCGGCCGAAAATCTCAACTGAATCAATCAGACTTCAAAACTCTCAAAACAGGCCGAAAATCTCAAACTGAGTCAATCAGACTTCAAAACTCTCAAAACCGGCCGAAAATCTCAAACTGAGTCAATCAGACTTCAAAACTCTCAAAACCGGCCGAAAATCTCAAACTGAATCAATCAGACTTCAAAACTCTCAAAACCGGCCGAAAATCTCAAACTGAATCAATGAGACTTCAAAACTCTCAAAACCGGCCGAAAATCTCAAACTGAATCAATCAGACTTCAAAACTCTCAAAACCGGCCGAAAATCTCAAACTGAATCAATCAGACTTCAAAACTCTCAAAACCGGTTGAAAATCTCAAACTGAATCAATCAGACTTCAAAACTCTCAAAACAACCCAAAATCTCAAACTGAATCAATCAGACTTTCAAAACTCACAAACCGGCCGAAAATCTCAAACTGAATCAATCAGACTTCAAAACTCTCAAAACAGGCCGAAAATCTCAAACGGAGTCAATCAGACTTCAATACTCTCAAAACCGGCCGAAAATCTCAAACTGAGTCAATCAGACTTCAAAACTCTCAAAACCGGCCGAAAATCTCAAACTGAATCAATCAGACTTCAAAACTCTCAAAACCGGCCGAAAATCTCAAACTGAATCAATCAGACTTCAAAACTCTCAAAACGGCCCAAAATCTCAAACTGAATCAATCAGACTTCAAAACTCTCAAAAACAACCCAAAATCTCAAACTGAATCAATCAGACTTTCAAAACTCACAAAACCGGCCGAAAATCTCAAACTGAATCAATGAGACTTCAAAACTCTCAAAACAGGCCGAAAATCTCAAACTGAATCAATCAGACTTCAAACTCTCAAAACCGGCCGAAATTCTCAAACTGAATCAATCAGACTTCAAAACTCTCAAACCGGCCGAAAATCTCAAACTGAATCAATCAGACTTCAAAACTCTCAAAAACAACCCAAAATCTCAAACTGAATCAATCAGACTTTCAAAACTCACAAAACCGGCCGAAAATCTCAAACTGAATCAATCAGACTTCAAACTCTCAAAACAGGCCGAAAATCTCAAACTGAGTCAATCAGACTTCAAAACTCTCAAAACCGGCCGAAAATCTCAAACTGAGTCAATCAGACTTCAAAACTCTCAAAACCGGCCGAAAATCTCAAACTGAATCAATCAGACTTCAAAACTCTCAAACCGGCCGAAAATCTCAAACTGAATCAATCAGACTTCAAAACTCTCAAACCGGCCGAAAATCTCAAACTGAATCAATCAGACTTCAAAACTCTCAAAACCGGCCGAAAATCTCAACTGAATCAATCAGACTTTCAAAACTCACAAAAACAACCCAAATCTCAAACTGAATCAATCAGACTTTCAAAACTCTCAAAACCGGCCGAAAATCTCAAACTGAATCAATCAGACTTCAAAACTCACAAAACCGGCCGAAAATCTCAAACTGAATCAATGAGACTTCAAAACTCTCAAAACCGGCCGAAAATCTCAAACTGAATCAATCAGACTTCAAAACTCTCAAAACGGCCGAAAATCTCAAACTGAATCAATCAGACTTCAAAACTCTCAAAACCGGTCCGAAAATCTCAAACTGAATCAATCAGACTTCAAAACTCTCAAACCGGCCGAAAATCTCAAACTGAATCAATCAACTTCAAAACTCTCATAAACGACCCAAAATCTCAACTGAATCAATCAGACTTCAAAACTCTCAAAAACAACCCAAATTCTCAAACTGAATCAATCAGACTTTCAAAACTCACAAAACCGGCCGAAAATCTCAAACTGAATCAATGAGACTTCAAAACTCTCAAAACAGGCCGAAAATCTCAAACTGAATCAATCAGACTTCAAAACTCTCAAAACCGGCCGAAAATCTCAAACT
This sequence comes from Heterodontus francisci, assembly GCF_036365525.1. Taxonomy (NCBI): domain Eukaryota; kingdom Metazoa; phylum Chordata; class Chondrichthyes; order Heterodontiformes; family Heterodontidae; genus Heterodontus; species Heterodontus francisci. Next base: position 5,041 of record NW_027140831.1, on the reverse strand, counting down.
GAATCAATCAGACTTCAAAACTCTCAAAACCGGCCGAAAATCTCAACTGAATCAATCAGACTTCAAAACTCTCAAAAACAACCCAAAATCTCAAACTGAATCAATCAGACTTCAAACTCACAAAACCGGCCGAAATCTCAAACTGAATCAATCAGACTTCAAAACTCTCAAAACAGGCCGAAAATCTCAAACTGAGTCAATCAGACTTCAAAACTCTCAAAACCGGCCGAAAATCTCAAACTGAGTCAATCAGACTTCAAAACTCTCAAAACCGGCCGAAAATCTCAAACTGAATCAATCAGACTTCAAAACTCTCAAAACCGGCCGAAAATCTCAAACTGAATCAATCAGACTTCAAAACTCTCAAAACAACCCAAAATCTCAAACTGAATCAATCAGACTTTCAAAACTCACAAAACCGGCCGAAATCTCAAACTGAATCAATCAGACTTCAAAACTCTCAAAAACAACCAAAATCTCAAACTGAATCAATCAGACTTCAAAACTCTCAAAACCGGCCGAAAATCTCAAACTGAATCAATCAGACTTCAAAACTCTCAAAACCGGCCGAAAATCTCAAACTGAATCAATCAGACTTCAAAACTCTCAAAAACAACCCAAAATCTCAAACTGAATCAATCAGACTTTCAAAACTCACAAAACCGGCCGAAAATCTCAAACTGAATCAATCAGACTTCAAAACTCTCAAAACCGGCCGAAAATCTCAACTGAATCAATCAAACTTCAAAACTCTCAAAACCGGCCGAAAATCTCAAACTGAATCAATCAGACTTTCAAAACTCACAAAAACAACCCAAAATCTCAAACTGAATCAATCAGACTTTCAAAACTCTCAAAACCGGCCGAAAATCTCAAACTGAATCAATCAGACTTCAAAACTCACAAAACGGCCGAAAATCTCAAACTGAATCAATGAGACTTCAAAACTCTCAAAACCGGCCGAAAATCTCAAACTGAATCAATCAGACTTCAAAACTCTCAAAACCGGCCGAAAATCTCAAACTGAATCAATCAGACTTCAAAACTCTCAAAACCGGCCGAAAATCTCAAACTGAATCAATCAGACTTCAAAACTCTCAAAACGGCCGAAAATCTCAAACTGAATCAATCAGACTTCAAAACTCTCATAAACGACCCAAAATCTCAAACTGAATCAATCAGACTTCAAAACTCTCAAAAACAACCCAAAATCTCAAACTGAATCAATCAGACTTTCAAAACTCACAAAACCGGCCGAAAATCTCAAACTGAATCAATGAGACTTCAAAACTCTCAAAACAGGCCGAAAATCTCAAACTGAATCAATCAGACTTCAAAACTCTCAAACCGGCCGAAAATCTCAAACTGAATCAATCAGACTTCAAAACTCACAAAAACAACCCAAAATCTCAAACTGAATCAATCAGACTTTCAAAACTCTCAAAACCGGCCGAAAATCTCAAACTGAATCAATCAGACTTCAAAACTCACAAAACCGGCCGAAAATCTCAACTGAATCAATGAGACTTCAAACTCTCAAAACCGGCCGAAAATCTCAAACTGAATCAATCAGACTTCAAAACTCTCAAAACCGGCCGAAAATCTCAAACTGAATCAATCAGACTTCAAAACTCTCAAAAACAACCCAAAATCTCAAACTGAATCAATCAGACTTTCAAAACTCACAAAACCGGCCGAAAATCTCAAACTGAATCAATCAGACTTCAAAACTCTCAAAACCGGCCGAAAATCTCAAACTGAATCAATCAGACTTCAAAACTCACAAAAACAACCCAAAATCTCAAACTGAATCAATCAGACTTTCAAACTCTCAAAACCGGCCGAAAATCTCAAACTGAATCAATCAGACTTCAAAACTCACAAAACCGGCCGAAAATCTCAAACTGAATCAATGAGACTTCAAAACTCTCAAAACCGGCCGAAAATCTCAAACTGAATCAATCAGACTTCAAAACTCTCAAAACCGGCCGAAAATCTCAAACTGAATCAATCAGACTTCAAAACTCTCAAAACCGGCCGAAAATCTCAAACTGAATCAATCAGACTTCAAAACTCTCAAAACCGGCCGAAAATCTCAAACTGAATCAATCAACTTCAAAACTCTCATAAACGACCCAAAATCTCAAACTGAATCAATCAGACTTCAAAACTCTCAAAAACAACCCAAATTCTCAAACTGAATCAATCAGACTTTCAAAACTCACAAAACCGGCCGAAAATCTCAAACTGAATCAATGAGACTTCAAAACTCTCAAAACAGGCCGAAAATCTCAAACTGAATCAATCAGACTTCAAAACTCTCAAAACCGGCCGAAAATCTCAAACTGAATCAATCAGACTTCAAAACTCTCAAAACCGGCCGAAAATCTCAAACTGAATCAATCAGGACTTCAAAACTCTCAAAAACAACCCAAAATCTCAAACTGAATCAATCAGACTTTCAAAACTCACAAAACCGGCCGAAAATCTCAAACTGAATCAATCAGACTTCAAAACTCTCAAAACAGGCCGAAAATCTCAAACTGAGTCAATCAGACTTCAACTCTCAAAACCGGCCGAAAATCTCAAACTGAGTCAATCAGACTTCAAAACTCTCAAAACCGGCCGAAAATCTCAAACTGAATCAATCAGACTTCAAAACTCTCAAAACCGGCCGAAAATCTCAAACTGAATCAATCAGACTTCAAAACTCTCAAAAACAACCCAAAATCTCAAACTGAATCAATCAGACTTTCAAAACTCACAAAACCGGCCGAAAATCTCAAACTGAATCAATCAGACTTCAAAACTCTCAAAACCGGCCGAAAATCTCAAACTGAATCAATCAGACTTCAAAACTCTCAAAACCGGCCGAAAATCTCAACTGAATCAATCAGACTTCAAAACTCTCAAAAACAACCCAAAATCTCAAACTGAATCAATCAGACTTTCAAAACTCACAAAACCGGCCGAAAATCTCAAACTGAATCAATCAGACTTCAAAACTCTCAAAACAGGCCGAAAATCTCAAACTGAGTCAATCAGACTTCAATACTCTCAAAACCGGCCGAAAATCTCAAACTGAGTCAATCAGACTTCAAAACTCTCAAAACCGCCGAAAATCTCAAACTGAATCAATCAGACTTCAAAACTCACAAAACCGGCCGAAAATCTCAAACTGAATCAATGAGACTTCAAAACTCTCAAAACCGCCGTAAATCTCAAACTGAATCAATCAGACTTCAAAAACTCTCAAAACCGGCCGAAAATCTCAAACTGAATCAATCAGACTTCAAAACTCTCAAAACCGGCCGAAAATCTCAAACTGAATCAATCAGACTTCAAAACTCTCAAAACCGGCCGAAAATCTCAAACTGAATCAATCAGACTTCAAAACTCTCAAAAACAACCCAAAATCTCAAACTGAATCAATCAGACTTTCAAAACTCACAAAACCGGCCGAAAATCTCAAACTGAATCAATCAGACTTCAAAACTCTCAAAACCGGCCGAAAATCTCAAACTGAATCAATCAGACTCAAAACTCTCAAAAAACAACCCAAAATCTCAAACTGAATCAATCAGACTTTCAAAACTCACAAAACCGGCCGAAAATCTCAAACTGAATCAATCAGACTTCAAAACTCTCAAAAACAACCCAAAATCTCAAACTGAATCAATCAGACTTCAAAACTCTCAAACCGGCCGAAAATCTCAAACTGAATCAATCAGACTTCAAAACTCTCAAAACCGGCCGAAAATCTCAAACTGAATCAATCAGACTTTCAAAACTCACAAAAACAACCCAAAATCTCAAACTGAATCAATCAGACTTTCAAAACTCTCAAAACCGGCCGAAAATCTCAAACTGAATCAATCAGACTTCAAAACTCACAAAACCGGCCGAAAATCTCAAACTGAATCAATGAGACTTCAAAACTCTCAAAACCGGCCGAAAATCTCAAACTGAATCAATCAGACTTCAAAAACTCTCAAAACCGGCCGAAAATCTCAAACTGAATCAATCAGACTTCAAAACTCTCAAAACCGGCCGAAAATCTCAAACTGAATCAATCAGACTTCAAAACTCTCAAAACCGGCGAAAATCTCAAACTGAATCAATCAACTTCAAAACTCTCATAAACGACCCAAAATCTCAAACTGAATCAATCAGACTTCAAAACTCTCAAAAACAACCCAAATTCTCAAACTGAATCAATCAGACTTTCAAAACTCACAAAACCGGCCGAAAATCTCAAACTGAATCAATGAGACTTCAAAACTCTCAAAACAGGCCGAAAATCTCAAACTGAATCAATCAGACTTCAAAACTCTCAAACCGGCCGAAAATCTCAACTGAATCAATCAGACTTCAAAACTCTCAAACCGGCCGAAATCTCAAACTGATATCAATCAGACTTCAAACTCTCAAAAACAACCCAAAATCTCAAACTGATCAATCAGACTTTCAAAACTCACAAAACCGGCCGAAATCTCAAACTGAATCAATCAGACTTCAAAACTCTCAAAACAGGCCGAAAATCTCAAACTGAGTCAATCAGACTTCAAAACTCTCAAAACCGGCCGAAAATCTCAAACTGAGTCAATCAGACTTCAAAACTCTCAAACCGGCCGAAAATCTCAAACTGAATCAATCAGACTTCAAACTCTCAAAACCGGCCGAAAATCTCAAACTGAATCAATCAGACTTCAAAACTCTCAAAAACAACCCAAAATCTCAAACTGAATCAATCAGACTTTCAAAACACACAAAACCGGCCGAAAATCTCAAACTGAATCAATCAGACTTCAAAACTCTCATAAACGACCCAAAATCTAAAACTGAATCAATCAGACTTCAAAACTCTCAAAAACAACCCAAAATCTCAAACTGAATCAATCAGACTTTCAAAACTCACAAAACGGCCGAAAATCTCAAACTGAATCAATCAGACTTCAAAACTCTCAAAACAGGCCGAAAATCTCAAACTGAATCAATCAGACTTCAAAACTCTCAAAACCGGCCGAAAATCTCAAACTGA